>NW_024720773.1:6134331-6251831 GCF_018991925.1 Homarus americanus | reverse complement strand
CAGAAACAAGCACCGCCTCTATCATTGTTGCGTCAGTCACCTGCTGCACCATTGTCTACCACCACCACCACTACTAACTCACCTACCCTTCCTCCCTCACCTCCTCCTTCCTCCCTCCTCCCTCCTTCCCACTCTACCTGGATGTTCCTCATTACCCACGACATTAAGCTAGGTCACCCAGGCCGCAACAGGTACCAGACATCAACAAGTGCTGACAGTCGCCTTCACTAGTACGTTTACAGGGACTCGTCATATAAACATTCCACAAATCATTACATTGAGATATTTGTTTTAATATTGGTTTAATTTGATTCCATAGTGTGTTTACTATTGTGAGTTTCCTTCTGTTAAATGTAAACAAACACAGGACATGACTGCTCAACACCTGACGAGCCCCTGTAAACGTACTAGTGAATTCAGAGGACTGTACCAGGTCACTGTACGCCGCCCTTCAGGTCCTGCCATCAATATTTTACTCCGCCTCGGGATTTACCGCTTGAAAATATATAATAGTTATTTAATCTTCAAGTTAAAAGAATAGTAAAGAAAAACAAAATACTGCTACGGTCCAAATACCAATTCGGTGTCTTAAAAAAAAAAATAAATGCTTGATATATCACCAGGTCAGGTTAGTAAGAAAGATGAAATTAAATCAATGATGCAACCAACATTCAACCACACCCCACCCTACCCCACCCCATCGACTGCTCCACTGACCCCACCCCACCCCATCGACCTGCCCCACTGACCCCACCCACCCCACCCCTTTAGGAATTTATATCCTTGAGGGTTGAGACTCGAGCTACGGACACCACCTGAAAGAGACGAGAAGGTGGCACTGTATAATATATTCTTTAAACAAAACCTTCGATTTCTCTTTCATGCTTGTCACAGAACCTTAGTATGCGGGTTTTGAGGCGTGACGTCACACCCAACTGAAGTGTGACGTCACGCCTTAATGCCAAGTACGATTGGGGTTTTTGGGGCGATATTTTCAAAGGCGATTTTTTTATGGTAATTATTTATCTTGTTAAATAAAATAAAAGGGTTATAGGTTTTCGTCCATTTTACGAGTCACTTATAATAATAGTGAGAATGAGGTTATAGATAACTTTTAATTATACGACTGACACCTTTCCTGACACCCTCCCTGACACCTTCCCTAACACCCTCCCTGATACCTTCTGACACCTCCCTGACACCTTCCCTAACACCCACCCTGATACCTTCCTAACACCCACCCTGATACCTTCCTGACACCTCCCTGACACCTTCTAACACCTTCCCTGACACCCAGACACCCTCCTGACACCTTCCCTAACACACACAATGACACCTTCCCTAACACCCACCCTGATACCTTCCTAACACCTCCCTGATACCTTCCCTGACACCCTCCTGACATCTTCCTAACACCTTCCCTGACACCCAGACACCCTCCTGACACCTTCTAACACACCTGACACCTTCCTAACACCCACCCTGATACCTTCCCTAACACCCTCCCTGACACCTTCGACACCCACCCTGACACCCACCCTGACACCCACCCTGACACCACCCTGACGAAAAAATATTCCAGATTTCAAATAAAGTAAAAATTAATTAGTAAGAAATGTATTAGGTGTGAAACAAGCACACACACACACACACACACGCCCGTACACACACACACACACACGCCCGTACACACACACACACACGCCCATACACACACACACACACACACACACACACTTATCGACCTGTTACTCCCGACCTTAACAACCCCACCAATCTCCCTCCCCTTCCTCCAAATCTCCCTGTCACTCTCTTCCATCTCCCTCCCTCCTCTCCCTTTACCCTTTCATTCCCCTCCTCCTCCAACTTTCTCTCACTCTCACATTCCTTCACCCTTTCACTACCTCTCCTCCCTCAACCTCTCATTCCCCTAACCTCTCACTCCCTCAACCTCTCACTCCCTCAACCTCTCACTCCCTCAACCTCTCTCCTTCCTTCCTCTCCCTCCCTCAACCTCTCCTCCCTCAACCTCTCACTCCCTCAACCCCTCTCCTCAACCTCTCCTCCCTCAACCTCTCACCCTCCAGACACCTCACACACACGCACTCTCTTTTCACTCCACCTTCTACCTGACATTCATCCTTCTCTCCCTCTCTCCCAATCCTTCTCTCCCTCTCCCAATCCTTCTCCCCTCTCTCCCAATCCTTCTCTCCCTCTCTCCCAATCCTTCTCTCCCCTCTCTCCCAATCCTTCTCTCCTCTCTCTCCCAATCCTTCTCCCTCTCTCTCTCTCTCCCAATCCTTCTCTCCCTCTCTCAGTCAACGTTAACCCCAGGTCTTTCTCACCATACCAACTCTCTCCCTTTTTTGTTTTCGTTCTTGAGAAATCCGGATTTGACGTCAGTTACGTTTACGCCCAAGACAAATCCGGATTACCTTATATAATGCGTTATTTTAAGACGATAAAGTCACGGGTAATAATTAGAGATTTGTTTTCATGGTAGTATAGTAATTAGACTAATCTGTAGCAGTACTGTGCAGGAATCCGGGTTGATCCGCCTCCAGTAACCTCCACCATACGAACACATCTTCATTTTCCTGCCGGGTAAATATTGACTCACCCGGAGCATAATATCCGGCTCTTAATTATCAACACCGGTCGCGTGCTGACATGACCCATTAGCTGGTAGAGTGTTGACATGACCCACTAGCTGGTAGGTGCTGACACGACCCACCAGCTGGTAGAATGCTGACATGACCCACCAGCTGGTAGAGTGTTGACATACCACTAGCTGGTAGGGTTCGACATGACCCACCAGCTGGTAGAGTGCTGACATGGCCCACCCGCTGGTAGAGTGTTGACACGACCCACTAGTTGGTAGAGTGCTGACATGACCCACCAGCTGGTAGAGTGCTGACATGACCCACCAGCTTAGAGTGCCTACACCAGCTGATAGAGCGCTGACATGATTCACCAGCTGGTGAGTGTTGACATGACCTACTAGTTGGTAGAATGCTGACATGACCCACCAGCTGGTAGAGTGCTGACATGACCCACTAGTTGTAGAATGCTGACATGACCCACTAGTTGGTAGAATGCTGACATGACCCACTAGCTGGTAGAGTGCTGACATGACCCACTAGTTGGTAGGCTGACATGACCCACTAGTTGGTAGAATGCTGACATGACCCACTAGCTGGTAGAGTGATGAAAGTAGAGGATACAAACACACGTATGTAAATGTACACCCACACACTCACACCCGCCTGAACACACCACCCACACCCGCCGTAACGCACCCACACGCACCCACCCACACCCGCCGTAACGCACGCACCCACACACACACACACACACACACACACACACACACACCCACACACCCATACATTCCACACCCGCCTTAACACACACACACCCACCCACACACCACTCCACACACTACAGTCACGCCCGCACCTCAGATCACAATAACAACCAAGACACGGGAATAAACACCACAACAGGTCAATATAATCATCTATGTAACAGAACAACAGCTCAACAATTCCCTATCTAACCACGCCTTAGTTACGTAACCATACATCAACCAATCAGAACACCATCTTTATATCTGAGGGTTGGCGACCACATCCCCACCAATTACGTCTGAGGGCCTGTTTTTACCAATCTTGTTGTATATCATTCATCCATCCTAGTCTCTACCTTCTCCTGGCCTCTTCTAATCCTCAAAAACTTTACCCATGAATATTTCTGTTATTATTCCCCTCATTCTTAATTATATGACCAAAGTATCTCATTTGCCCTTTTCTGTTTGTTGTGAAGTGGTTTAAGATTAGTACACCTTGCAAACCTCCCCCCCGGTGTGTACTAATAACATATGTACCCAACTCTCACAAACGAGGTTAATTATTAGAAAAACACCCAAAACACACACAACACACACACACACACATCCAAAGACACTGCTATGCACACGTGAGCGGGAGTGGGAAGACTCAGGTGTATTGAACAACAGGTAAACATTTTAATATTAATTTACAACCCCTCTCCTACCTTGCCTCCCTCCTCTCTCCCTCTCGCCCCTATCCGTTCCTCCCTCCCTCTCTCCCTCGATCCCGCCCCTCCTGCCTGCCTCCTATCCCTTGCTGCCTCCCTAGGGGGTTGTGGAAGGATAGGGAGGGATGGAAAGGTAGGAGGAGGGGATAAAAGGGTAGGGGAAGGGATGGAATGGAAGGATAGAGAGGGACTGGAAGGGTAGTGGAGGGGATAGGAGGGTAGGGGAGGGATAGGAGGGTAGGGGAGGGAATGAGAATAATTTCAGATAAGACAACTGATGTAAACTGAAATAGAAAGTGAGTGAGTGAAGGAGGAGTGAGTGAAGGAGGGTTAGGTGAGTGAGTTAGTGAGTGAGTTGAAGGAGTGAGTGAGGAAGAAGGAGTGAGTGAAGGAGTGAGTAGGAGTGAGTTAAGGGAGTGGTTAGTGGAGTGGTTAAAGGAGGAGTTAAAGGAGGAGTTAGTGAGGAGTTAGAGTGAGTGAGTGAGTTAGCGAGTGAGTTAGGGAGTGAGTCAGCGAGGAGTGAGTGAGTAATGTCCTCCCCCACTACAGCACGCAGCCCCCCCCCATACAACAACACTGCAGTATATGTTAAGACCAATACGTTTACTGCGTTAAAACACATTTCAGTCCCAAAATGTTAAATTGCTCAAAAGTCCATGTGTTAAATTGGTTACCAGTCCAAGGTGTGTTAAATTGGTTACCAGTCCAAGTGTGTTAAATTGGTTACCAGTCCAAGTGTGTTAAATTGGTTACCAGTCCAAGTGTGTTAAATTGGTTACCAGTCCGAGTGTGTTAAATTGGTTACAAGGCCGAGTGTGTTAAATTGGTTACCAGTCCGAGGTGTTAAATTGGTTACCAGTCCAAGTGTGTTAAATTACATAAGGCCGAGTGTGTTAAATTGGTTACCAGTCCAAGTGTGTTAAATTGTTACCAGTCCAAGTGTGTTAAATTGGTTACAAGGCCGAGGTGTTAAATTGGTTACCAGTCCAAAAGTGTTAAATTGGTTACCAGTCCGAGTGTGTTAAATTGGTTACCAGTCCGAGTGCGTCAGAATACTTTCGTTCAAGTGAGTTCAACACTTCTCTCTCTCTCTCATTGTCCTCGACCCCTCAGGTTCACCTCACACGGAAGACATCTCCAGCACTTCTCAATCACTCCCTCCCACACTGACTTTACACTCCAGTGATTTCCTTGACGTTCCTCTGATGTCCTGCGTTCTACTGTGTGTGTGTGTGTGTGTGTGTGTGTGTGTGTGTATGTATGTATGTATGTATGTATGTATGTATGTATGTATGTATGTTTGGGTAATTGTGTGTGTGTAAATATGCATGTATGTATGTATGTATGTATGTATGTATGTATGTATGTATGTATGTATGGGTAATTGTGTGTGTGTGTGTGTGTGTGAGGGTCGACCTAGTACGTGCTGGAGACTTTCTTGCTAGGTCATGCACCCGGCACTCTGAAACTTGCCCCCCCTATAATCTTTGCACACACACACACACACACACACACACACACACACACAAGAACACCTACAGGGAGGTATGGGACACCCTGTGAGACATCTCAGGGACGGAATTTAGGATCACAATTCAAGGAGACACTGTACGACACAAAACCTAACACTGTAGAGATAAGGGGTCGACAGGATGCAGGGCAACGACCGGTGTGGTGAGAGGCGACAGTCGATATAAAGATACAAACTGGTCATACTACTGTTGTGTGCGCATGTGTATGTAGTGTGTACGCGTGTATACATGTGTGTGTGTGTATGTTGTGTGTGTATGTGCGGCGACCAAAGAGATGACCATTATTCTATTACGTGTGTGTGTGTTTGTGTGTGTGTGTGTGTGTGCTGTGGCGACCTGTGCATGAGGGGCAACCATTATTATTTTATTACGTGTGTAATAATAATAATAATAATAATAATAATAATAATAAACGGTTTATTAATAGAGTTGCAGCCGGTGGCTAAAAATATACAGATTTACATTTGATTTAGACATAATGATATAATATGCATTAAATACATTTACAGGGCTGTACAGTACATAAATCAGGAGTTGTTTATCTTTTTAACAATAGATGGGATGGTGCTGTTCTTATATCTATCGGTGCGGGCTCTTATGGGCTGAATTTTGTTGTAGTGGCGGACTGCAGGAGGTGGGTGGGGGGCTGCCGGTGGCAAGAGGTGGCGATGACGAGGGTGGTGCATTAGTTGGCTGCCAAACCTTTCCAGTGCTTGGTGGTGGAGGTCACTGAGGGATGGCATTTCCAGGGTGGAGAGAGCGTTGGTGTATCCGGAGTATTCTGCGCCGAGCATGATTCTGCAGGCCCTTTTCTGTACCTTCTCTAACTGACGTTGTTGGGCGGAGTTGAGAGAAGACGACCAGGCTGGTGATGCACACTTTAGTTTGGGGAGAATAAAGGCGTTGTAGATGGTCCTCAGCTCTGGCGTGGGTGTCCCAAGTGACCTAAGTCGTCGTAGCATGTAGAGATGGTACGAGGCTGCCTTGACTGTATTATTTACATGGGCCTTCCAGTCAAGTTTGTTGTCTACAGTCACACCCAGGAGTTTGGCAGACTGCACCAGCTGGAGAGGATGGGCACCCACTGTGACTGCTGGGGCTTGCACTGGAGTGGTGGCGGTATTGATGTGCATGACTACGGTTTTGGTGTGGTTGATGGTGACCTTGTTCTCCGTAGTCCATGCCTGTAGCCTGTCCAGGGTGCCTTGTAGCGATGAGTAGTCTGGTGCGGTGTTGTCCACTGAAACCCCCACAGTGCAGTCATCCACGTACTTCCACCTGTGAGGAGTGTCCGATAGAGAGAGAGTGTGTGTGTGTGTGTGTGTGTGTGTGTGTGTGTGTGTGTGTGTGTGTGTGTGTGTGTGTGTCATCATCAATAAACTTCCCTCTAACGCATTGGATGCCCTTTTATGCTCACAAACATAACCTAACCTAACCTAATTGACGGGGCCATCAATTAGGTTAGGTTAGGTTAGGTTAGGTCTTTAGCCTATCCCACACATTAGGTCTACCACATGTTAAAAAAATAACCCCACATTCCCACATACTACCTGACCTACCATAACAAACTTGACCATTTGCGAAGGACCTGACTGGGTGACTGGCTAACTGGCTAACTGGAAATTGAACCAATCACACCGCGACATCAGTAATTTCCACCCAAAACGCGTCATAAACTGGTATAGTGACTTAGCTTCTGACCTCGATTCCCTGAACAAACCAGCAACCAATCCACCAACTTCTACAGACTGTATTGGTTGCTGAGGACGCCACGCTTGGGGTGTTATATTACCTCCGTCTTCAGCGCCTCCGTCAGATATGTCTTCCTGTGAGAGATATTTACATGGATAATTGAAGAGGTAATCTTTGAGGTGATAATCTTACTAGGGGCTGATACTAGTACTGGGGGCTGATACTAGTACTGGGGGCTGATGCTAGTACTGGGGGCTGATACTAGTACTGGGGGCTGATGCTAGTGCTGGGGGCTGATACTACTGGGGGCTGATGCTAGTACTGGGGGCTGATATTACTACTGGGGCTGATACTAGTACTGGGGCTGATGCTGGTACTGGGGGCTGATATTACTACTGGGGCTGATACTAGTACTGGGGCTGACACTAGTACTGGGGTTGATGCTAGTACTGGGTGCTGATACTAGTTTTGGGGGCTGATATTATACTGGTACTGGGGGCTGATATTGGTACTGAAGGCTGAGATAATACTGGTACTGGGGGCTGATATGATACTGGTAGTGGGGGCTGATATGATACTGGTACTGGGGGCTGATATGATACTGGTACTGGGGGCTGATATGATACTGGTTACCGGGGACTGGAGACAATACTGGTACCGGGAACAGGTGTCAAGACCATCCAGGTACCATGATATTAAGTGAGGTTACGGCCAAGACCTTTCAACTGATATAAGATTATAATTATCTGTAGTATATATATCACAAATCTGACCACTCACCACCACACATCACCAGTACACCTCATCACCACATCACCACCACATCACCACCACACATCACCACAAACCAACACACACACACACACACACACACACACACACACACACACATAATGCCCTGTAGTTTGAGCTTCTCCCCACCTAGTTATTATATATCATATTTGTATCATTTATGTTTCTTGTATATTATTTGTAAATCAAGAGAACCATTCACCAATTATGGAACTGTATATTTTCAACCTTCCGGCTGCCATGATCTTTCAATAAACCGTCAATTATTATTATTATTATTATTATTATTATTATTATTATTATTATTATTATTATTATTAATTTTATTATTATTATTATTATTATTATTATTATTATTATTATTATTATTATTATTAACAAGAGGAAATAGTTTTAAGCTGTTTTAAGCTTCCTGCATACACTAAGCTGAGACAAAATAACTTCCATAAAAATATCTATCTATATATCTATCTATCTTACTTAAATAGAAATATCTATCATTCTTTCTATACCTATCAATCTGTCTATATCAATTCATCTCCTATCTATTAATTCATCTATCTATTATTCTATCTCTATCAATCTATCTATCTATTTACCTGAGGGACGGCAGCAAGGAGGGGAGGTTAAGCCCCCCTGAGGGCCCCACCCCCCAACCCCACCCCCCCAAGACCGCCACTTTACCTGGAGGCTTCTAATGAGTTGACGTCATGACCAACACCTGGAGGAGATGTGATTACGACGAACCACCAAGACCATAATGACGATGACGACCATGATGACGATGACGCCCATAATGACGATGATGACCATAATGACGATGACGAAAATGATGACGATGAAGACCATGATGACGATGAAGACCATAATGACGATGAAGACCATGACCCAACCACCACCTACTAACAGCCCGCCCCTCCTGATGGCCAACCTTCTGGTGGCATCACAACAACAGAATTTTATGCCGATGTCATTAAATACCAGGTGGCGGGGTACAGGGGTGGGGATCGAATCTACAACCAAAGACCGTTCAAACACCACACCACTCAACTACAGCCCCACCACACCACTCCAGCATTTTTACCATTCCCAACCACAGCTACATCCACCATTCTCAGCCGGCCCCACACTACACCTCCCAGCCGGCCCCACACTGCGATTCTCAACCGGCCCCACACTACACCTCCCAACCACGGCACCACACTACCACACCACTCCCAACCACGGCACCACACTACACCACTCTCAGCCCGGCCCCCACACTACACGATTCTCAACCACATTTTCTTTTCCTCCCAACCACGGCACCACCATCCCAGCCCGGCACCACACTACACCCTCTCAGCCACGGCACCACACTACACCACTCTCAACCCGGCCCCCACACTACACGATTCTCAACCACGGCCCAACCCCTACACCACTCCCAACCACGGCACCCACACTACACCCTCCCAGCCACGGCACCACCACCACTACACCACTCCCAACCACGGCACACACTCACCACTCCCAACCACCACACACTCCCAACCGGCACCACCACCACTCCCAACCGGCACCACACTACCATTCCCAACCACGGCACCACACTACACCACTCCCAACCACGGCACCACACTACACCACTGTCTAACAGGTGAAATAACACGTAGGGAGGCTAATCTTCAGATGATCCAAATACAAAGAGTCCAACTTCCGTCCGCCCGTCCGTCCGTCCGTACTATCAGCGGGAATCGAACGAGGACCTCCCATTAAAGAGAAGAGGTTACCACGCCCCCACGCCAAATTGAACAACAGGGCTACTCTACCTTCCAGCCATGCCTCTCTTAAAACACACACACACACACACACACACACACACAAAGATAATCTGAATCTTTATAAAGGTTTACTCGCGTGGGGTTAGATTAGATTAGGTTACATGGGGGTTGGGTTGGGTTTAGATTGATTTGGGTTAGCTTAGCTTAAGTAAGGGTGTGTGTGTGTGTGTGTGTGTGTGAGAGAGAGAGAGAGAGAGAGAGAGAGAGAGAGATTATCTAATCAATCTCATCACCAACTTCACATTTAAACTAGCCTGGTGACCTTCAATCTTTCCATCACAGTTCCTCATGGCAGAATTTAAAACATCATCGAGTAGTGTGTGTGTGTGTGTGTGTGTGTGTGTAATAATAAAATAATAATAATAATACACGGTTTATTAATAGAGTTGCAGCCGATGGCTGAAAATATACAAACTTACATGTGATTTAGACATAATGATATGCGTTCAATACATTTACAGGGCTGTACAGTACATAAATCAGAAGTTGTTTATTATTTTAACAATAGATGGGATGGTGTTATTCTTATATCTATCGGTGCGGGCTCTTATGGGCTGAATTTTGTTGTAGTGGCGGACTGCAGGAGGTGGGCGGGGGACTGCCGGTGGCAGGAGGTGGCGATGACGAGGATGGTGCAGTAGTCCACTGCCAAACCTTGATAGTGCTTAGTGGGGGAGGTCACTGGGGGATGGCATTTCCAGGGTGGAGAGAGCGTTGTTGTAGCCCAAGTATTCTGCGCCGAGCAAGACTCTGCAGGCCCTTTTCTGTACCTTCTCTAGCTGACGTTGTTGGGTAGAGTTGAGAGAAAACGACCAGGCTGGTGTGTGTGTGTGTCAACAAACATGACAGTGAATAAAAATTTATACAGAAAAGGAGAGTAAAGTCAAGTCCTTTTCAACACAAGAGCCAGTAGGTACACGCTAACTGAGGTCAGAGAGAAAATGTACCTATATTACCTTGGCCTACACTGCCTGAACTCTAGGTGCAGTGAGGTCGCAAAGAAGGTGAAGGGGGAGGGGGGGGTGACTTGTCCAAGTCACCTGGTGGACCTGGAGTGAGTCTGTAGCTGGCTCTGTGTTGAGTAGAGCGAGTGATTCACCCAAACATGTACTATACGTAGACTAAACAGCGTTCCAGGAAGCGTGGTCTTTTATCAACACACACACAGGTACAGTATATGCATACACAGTAAGTGGACGGACAGACAAGTCCATATTACCATCGTGCATACTGGATGGGGCGTAATAACCCAATGAACACACACAGATTAGCCTTGTGTTAGGTGAAGGTGGGGCAGGAGGCCCCTCATGGCCACAGTGTACTACCGGTATATAATGTGTAGTAGATGAAGATGAACGGCTGTATGCACTGTGCAGCTTTCCATTCACACTTCTTCCACCTGACAGATTTATAAGTTCGTTTCCTATTGGCTAACATTCCTCGCTTCCGGAATATCAACCAATTACAAGATAGCTTTTCTGGGAACAGATTTATATGCTCGTTTGCTATTGGTTAGTACAGTATTCTTCGCTTCCGGTATATCAACACAGCAGCTTTTCTGCCGCGCACGTTATTGACTGGGACCTTGACACGCATTATTATATATGATTACTTAATCATTCAGACAGAGGCGGTCTATTGACATGTGTTGGCGACGCTGGTACACGCCCAGGGTAATGTGTCCATAATGATAACAATTGGATCACGTGAAGGTTAGGACCACCAGACCATTTTGGCATGATGATCAAACACCCTAACATAAACACACACACACACACACACACACACACACACAACTAGGTGGAGTATTAAGGCAAATTTTAGCTTCATCTTTTTGTCGTGGCTTAAAGGGTAGACAACGCACCCGGACACTCCCAAGCCACCGAATGTAAATAGGTAGTATGTAGTAGGCAGCTACCAAACAGGGAGGTACTACCGCCTGGGAAGATATTGGAAGCATAATGTGTTGTCTAATGGTAGACCCTGCTGCCATATGTGACCAAGTCCCAGGTTGGTGATCTGACTTTCTGCCTCATTTACACACAGTTGCTGGGTCTCAATTGTTTCTCTCACTATTGACAACACAACAGACATATATTGTTTCTCACTATTGATCTTTTTCTTATTTTTTATTTCTTTATTATTAGTTTTATTATTATTATTATTACAGTTATTATTATCATTATTATTTTATTTTAATTTTTTATTCTTTATTATAAATTGGATTTACTATGAATAATTATTATTATTATTATTATTATTATTATTATTATTATTATTATTATTGCATTGTCGTCCCCCAGGCCCCGATGTGGGTCAGTGACCTGTGCCCGGGTGGGTTAATCCCCGTAAAAAACAGCGTACTAGCTGAGGGAGTGCAAACGTTGCCTCCTTGTGTACCGGCACTCAGGTCTTAATATACAGTACAGTACAGTGCGCTGTATCCGCACTGCCCCTCCCCTATCGGGAATCTCATACCTATGGGACCCACTGTCACTTTTATATGAACCAGTTAGATACAACTTCAGACAGGTAGTTAACGAGGCAAAATTTATCCGAGAGTCTTTCATAAAGACTCCGGGCTGTGGCTTATACTCAGCAGCTTCCCGTTAATGTGAGAGTTCCTCTTACAACATTTCCACCTTAATGGCGTCAACAACGTGTGGTAGTGAGTAATTGTATCTTATATTACAAGGTTGTCAGGTTCATCACCTTCAGGTGGTGAAAGGTGACAGATGTATAACAACACCCGCTCAGTACCTGGTATAAACACTCTTAATACCTACACAGTATCACAGAGTCCACAAACAAAACAGTAATATTAAGCATTCTTTGTCACTCTTGTTCGTCAACTTTTAGAGGCGGGGTTAAGACACACCGCAAAAACTTGTTGAACAAGAGTGACACAGATTTAGCCAATAAATGCGTTAAGCCGATCTTGTTAAAACAACCCTCTTGCATAAAAATCATCCACAATCACGTCAGAAAGGCCGGGCACTGGGCTGATTAAACGTTGTATGTTCATTATTACAACATGACGAGTTCTCAACAAGTTGGTGTTTGTTACAGTTGTTGTGGGTCGCCTGTGATGATGCCAGAACAGGTCTGCTGTGGTGAAGGAAACTAAGAAAAACTGACCAGGTTGGCGTGTGGTGAGTGAGCAGCCACATATCCCCGGGTAATGACTCCGAGACACCAACCTGGCACAGGTAGAGGTCAGGAGAAACGTCTGCCCGTGGCTGGTGCCGGCGGAGGTGTCACCTCTGCTCAAGCTATACTGATGGGGTAACACAGAGTTTTGTGAGGGTCTTCAAGAAATGAGGTCAAGGTCAGAGTGCACACATAAGAACATAAGAATGGAGGAAACTGCAGCGGGCCTATTGTCCCATACTGGCAGTCCCATTTACACCCAACCCCTATTGCTCATATAAGCATCCAACCTATGTTTGAAGCTATCCAGCGTATTCGAGTTAATGGTGATATTTGGTAACTTGTTCCATTCATCCACTACTCTGTTTCCAAACCAGTGTTTACCTATTTCACGCCTAAATCTAAATTTGTCTAATTTAAAACCATTGTTACGAGTTCGCTCCTGGTTGGACAGTTTGAGTACCTTTGTAATGTCCCCTTTGTTTAGCCCTGACTTCCATATATACACCTCTATCATGTCGTCCCTCGCTCTACGTCTCTCGAGGGAGTGCAAATTAAGATACTTTAACCTGTCTCTGACCTCAAGGTACTAAAAGGTCATGCATTCTGTGTTTGGTTATTCGCTGACGAGGAGGTTATTTAAGGCCAAGCTGTGTGACGACAGTGGCGCGGATAATACATACACCGCGTGTCCTGCTGGCTGTCTTGGTGATGAAGGTCAGGTCACCACCCCACGCCACCAGTACAAGACACAGGTGACAGACAGACACATGACACAGCCAAAAGACACACTGTCCCCCACACCAATATAAACACGGTGACAGAGATGACAGTACTATCATCTCCGTCACGCCTCAATAGTTAACCAACCGTGGTGATTCAATTTTAATGTAGATCACTCGGCAAACATACAACGCCAACAAAGGGAGTCAGTAGAGCTTGGTGTTTCTCTCCGGCCAGCCCCCCCACAATGACGCGCTTTAGATTTAGAAAGTTGACCCAGACGAATTCTCCCGCCAGCACCTCCTGTAGGCAGTGTTCGTGGTGACGTCCTCACTCTCTATCATTCTTCTTATTAGAGATGTTAGGGCGTCATTCTACCGTACCCCAACTATCAGTCAATCATTCTACACCACTTAGGAACGCATTTATTCATACTTAAACCCGCCTTTCCTGACCTGACTAATAATTTTTTTTTTCACCGGGGACAGATGTATTCTTCTCAAGAGTGACGACGCAACCAACGACCACTTGCTGACCACTTTTGTACCGGCTCGAGACGACTGCAGTGTTCCATCTCCTCTTGTCACTAAACACTTTAAAGGACGGGTTTTGTGTGGTTTAACGTACATGTAAATTTACGTGGGTTAATAGATGTCACGTAGTTTACACTTACCTTGCGCTCGCGGCCATTTAGGGAAGGGGGGGGATCACGTGGACCAGGTGACGTCACATCAGCACTGCCGGAAGAAAATGGAAAAATAAGAGTGAGTAAACAACGCGAGGAAACAGGAGTTAGAGTAATGACCAATTATATTAAGCTAGAGTAATGACCAATTATATTTAAGCTAGAGTAATGACCAATTATATTTAAGCTAGAGTAATGACCAATTATATTTAAGCTAGAGTAATGACCAATTTAAGCTAGAGTAATGACCAATTATATTTAAGCTAGAGTAATGACCAATTATATTTAAGCTAGAGTAATGACCAATTATATTTAAGCTAAGCAATTTAAGAGTAATGACCAATTATATTTAAGCTAGAGTAATGACCAATTTAAGCTAGAGTAATGACCAATTATATTAGAGTAATGACCAATTTAGAGTAATGACCAATTTAAGCAAGTAATGACCAATTATATTAAGCTAGAGTAATGACCAATTTAAGCTAGAGTAATGACCAATTATATTTAAGCTAGAGTAATGACCAATTTAGGCTAGAGTAATGACCAATTATATTTAAGCTAGAGTAATGACCAATTTAGGCTAGAGTAATGACCAATTATATTTAAGCTAGAGTAATGACCAATTATATTAAGCTAGAGTAATGACCAATTTAAGCTAGAGTAATGACCAATATATTTAAGCTAGAGTAATGACCAATTTAGGCTAGAGTAATGACCAATTATATTTAAGCTAGAGTAATGACCAATTATATTAAGCTTAATGAGAGTAATGACCAATTATATTTAAGCTTAGCTAGTAATGACCTAAGCTAGAGTAATGACCAATTATATTTAAGCTAGAGTAATGACCAATTTAAGCTAGAGTAATGACCAATTATATTTAAGCTAGAGTAATGACCAATTTAGGCTAGAGTAATGACCAATTATATTTAAGCTAGAGTAATGACCAATTATATTTAAGCTAGAGTAATGACCAATTATATTTAAGCTAGAGTAATGACCAATTTAAGCTAGAGTAATGACCAATTATATTTAAGCTAGAGTAATGACCAATTATATTTAAGCTAGAGTAATGACCAATTTAAGCTAGAGTAATGACCAATTATATTTAAGCTAGAGTAATGACCAATTTAAGCTAGAGTAATGACCAATTATATTTAAGCTAGAGTAATGACCAATTATATTTAAGCTAGAGTAATGACCAATTATATTTAAGCTAGAGTAATGACCAATTATATTTAAGCTAGAGTAATTACAACCAATACAGAATACAGTGAACATGAATACATAATAATACACTAATACTTAATCTCAATATCGTGGTCCATCTTTCTCGTTATTTTACATATTTTCGTCCTTCAATACGCAATGTTTTCCCGCTCATCAAAATAATTACAAAACCGTCCAAAAACTAGCCAAGGACGCCATTGTCTCCGTGTGTGTTAAGAACAAGCCATTATTACGTCTGAATTTAACGGGAAAAACAGGCTGGAGACTGACGCCCTCATATACACAAACAATGGACAACAACTATACTAAAATGATGCCTTATTTTGGCGGGGTGAAGGAAGGTGCAGCCAGGAATCCCACGAAGGACAGTCTAGTCTTTAAGCCAATTTTACAAGCTTGTGAGCCTCAGGGGCAGTCCACACACCGTCATTATTCACTAGTTTGATTGGTGATGAGCAGAGTATGAACAACAACACAACCCTGACAGTACAAGGCGCCATATAGTGATAAACAAGTGATCGCCGGCCCTTCGTGCCCGGTGAAAGTTTGAACTCTCGTGCTTGGCTAGAGCGCAACCGCCGTCCGACTGACAGCGTACAGTGAATGAGGGTGAGCCAAGTCCGTAGACTTGCATGGTTAATTAGGGTGCACCAAGTCCGTAGACTTGCATCGTTTTCCATCGTAAATAAAATGGTTAATTAATGCCTTCCTAAAGAAACCATCGACATGGGACCAGGTTTGTTCCACTCTACGATTTTTTTGCGATTTTTCCACCAAGTTTGATGAAAAACGATTGTGCCGTTTCGGCTGCCCAGAACAGACAGACACACACACACAGACACACGGCTATTCCTATAGTATATTAGATGATATGTATTACTACGCTACAACAACTATAGTCTTTCAGCGAATATTCTAGGTTAGTAAATACACTAGTCATCAACAAGTAAAAATTAAGGGATATATTTAGCGGGTTACTGACATTCAAAATTGTAGAAAAGTAAAAATTTATAAATACATTTCGCTGATTACTTATACATTAAAAATTCCCTGGCACAACCTGGTCCAATACGCCATGCCGTTTAAAAAACCAATGTCGTCAAAATAAAAAAAGACTTTCCTATACGATATATCTTAAAAATATCTAAACTCAAAGACAAATATTACAATGTTATTTTAACGATTAATAAACAAACTTGACGAGATGAAGGGAACATATTTCGAACAATAGGAGTTAATAAAAGTATATTTTTCCCCCAACATGGATGACCAAGCAGAGAGAGTTTGTCCTGATTGAAATTTATCGAAATGTGTAAAAAGAAAAAAAGAAAAAAAACATATTAAAATAAAATTGAAAGTCTGAAGGCCGATTAAGACAACATTACTCGGATAATGTTTGTAGTAATAACATCAACTAATGGATTAAAATGATCGCGGCATTACTCAACATGTTTACCGAACAAGCAGATAGAGGAATAGTCGATTAAATTAGAGTAAGTGAACACACGATAATAATAATAGCTTTATACACCATACACATAATGGAAAGAGGCAAACGTAATGATCGTTAATATAAAATAAAGTGGTGGTGTAAAATAGTGAACACAAAGTCATGATAGAAAGGAGTAATAATTAAGCTCAGTAATATTTTATTTAGTTATTTTAAATATTTTCGTCCTCCCACAAGCAATGTTTATCCGCTCATCAAAATGATTATAAATCCGTTCAAAGACTGGACATGGACTCCATTCTCTCTGCGTGCGTTAACAACAAGTCATTACTATACCATGTCCGAATTTAGCAAGAAAGGCGTAACAACTAGGTTATAGTAGTTACCGATTAAAGTAATTAAATCAGAACACACAGAGAAAATTCCTATTCCTCTAAACACCGTCTTCCGGCCAGAAACCAGCCGTTTGGGGATATGAATTTTTAGCAAACAAAATTGAAAATAAAAAATGAAAATCAAGCATAACAGATGAATATTTTTTGCCTTGTATAACTACATTTATCAGTATAGAGCAAAATCATTGTGTTAGTGAGAAAAAGGTTTATTCTGTTATAAATATTGCATCCCGCTACATCTAAATATAGTTGATTATATTCAAGTATTAACCATAAAACCTGAAATGCTTCATATATAAAATAGGTAAATTTAATAAAATCGACAAGATTTTAGATAACCATAACGAGTTACAAGACTGATAATAACACAAATGATAGCAACACTTTGGCAACAAATAATAAGTCACTGTAAAATAAGACATCCTTCCCCTGCCTCTCCCACCCTCGTCGCCGCCTCCTCTCCTTGTCTCCTCAAAGTTTTTGTGACATTACAGAAATCAAAATCTGTATTATTTCCGTTGAAGATTGTTCTTTCGAATATTATTACATGTATACGAATATTGTACTGGCAAAAACAAGTACAAGGAAACAGCCCTCTCAATCAGTTCCCTAGCCACACGAGTAGTGCCACGGTGCCACATGAGCAAGGGAGGCACCATAGCATCACACTGGAGGAGATTGTACAGTACATTGTATACAGCACCGGCACTGTCAATGTACATTGTCTACTTGCACTATGTACAGTCACTCCAAAAAGTACCTTTAAGGAGGGATCTGACGAATTTCAAAATGAACACTGGCTCCTGCTGTCTCGGTTTGGTCGTCAAAATCCTTCGTCGGTTGTCATATTGTCTCACGCAAAATCATAACGATACTTTTTTGGAGTGACTGTATATTATATACTTTCACTACCTATACATATACAGAATCAATGCAAATTAGTGTGGCGATTATGCCACAAACAACAGAACTCGAAGTCGCGTTCTCGCGACGTCAGACGAGGACTTGAAAACTCCCACCGCGATCACTTTATTTAAAACGTCTTCACGGTCTAGCAGCCACCAGTTCCGTCAGTTATTATCACGCTAAGTGAGAATTTTATCACCAATTAACGTCAACGTCTTAATCCCAATAAAAGACTCAACAGACCGTAAAAATATTACGAGATATTTTCAATGATTTTTTTCTGTATCTCTCGCCGCCGTCGTCTCCTGGAAGGCTAGCGAACAGTGCCTTGTAATCATCGCGTCTTGGTGATACAGGATTAAGCAGCCAAGACGCAACCGGTTCTCTGAGCCTCCCAGAATTACTTTCTCGGGGTACACTGAAGACTTACACGCCACGGTATAAAAGCTTGAAGTGGGAGGTACACTGAGGACTTAAACATCATGGTACACTGACGAGTTAACGGCACCGGTACACTAACACAAAAATCTTATTGCACTAGCAACTTAAACGACAAAGTACACTGACAATTTAAACTTCAAAGCATCACTAACCGAGGTGGAACACGTTACATGCATCATAGTATCAGTGTTATACCAATATCCTTTACAGAGAAATACTTATACTACACTACATGCAAATTGTATGTTTTCTCGATATCGCTAGGCTACAAAATATATCACTCGCTCATCTATTTACTGTTTAGAACATTTCTTGTGGTAAATAGCAACGTGTGAGGTCTGGTGTCCACCAATCAGCTTCCTATATTAATTTTTTTCAGTTGTCATCAGTAACCATTTACAGTTTGGGATACCTCAGCCAACGAGACGTGACACAATCTCTTCAAGTTGCTCTGTGGGAACGCTCGCCATTATACAGCATCAACACATATTTTTTTCTTTTATATATATATATATATATATATATATATATATATATATATATATATATATATATATATATATATATATATGGAAACAACGGAGTACCTCCGTTGTTTCCATTTTCCCGTGATTTTATCAAGATTTATCTTATCCACGTTTTCATTGTGATTTACATGAAATATATATATATATATATATATATATATATATATATATATATATATATATATATATATATATATATATATATATATATATATATATATATATATGTGTGTGTGTGTGTGTGTTCTTGAACGTAGATTTTCCTGCTGATTCCAAAAATATATATTTTATTTTGTAATTTTTTTTCGAAAAAGATACCATATATTATTTTTATTGGATTAGGCTGAATCAAACATTGACGAAGTAGGTGTACGACTCACCTCCCTTTATCTTTTGGAAATCTAAAGAAAGAAAAGTTTCCTTTCCTTTAAAGATTTAATACAGCAATTAATAGTTGCACAGTACCAGGCCCCATTGCAGCTGCTATAAATAAATGCAGTTAAAAGAAATTCGTGATTTCGCCGAATTTTTCGTCTTCTTCCCTTTATTCCTTGTCTGGTAATTAATTTAGTTTACTCCCCAGTCGCTTGGCAGCGCCACTATGGGCGGTGAACGCCTTCGCCCATCGTAGTGTGCTGTCCTTCTACAGTATTAGAATCCTTGCCCGGCCAGAACCGTTGTTTTGTCCATCCAGACCACTTTGTGAAACTTTTCCGCTCTTGTAGAGACATTCCCGCAACTACCCCTACCAATGCATAACAGTGTAATGCGTATTATATTTTAGTGGACACGAGGCTGCAACTCACTGCCACTCGGTACACGACAGCAGCAACTAATTTCAATGGCGGGAATTATGTAGACACTGACAGAAAGACAGACTTGGGTAACACTACTGTATATACCCCCTCCTTCCTACTAGCACAATTAAAATTAAACTAAAGTCACCGTGTGTGTGTGTGTGTGTATACTGGTTACCTTAGTCTCCGTTAATGTGTGAAGGGAAGTTTGTGGTAGGTCATCTTCCCAGGCTGCGTGGTTAGTCTTCCTAGCTACGTGGTTAGGCTCCCTGGCTGTGATGACTGGAGGGCACTTTAAACTCCCTTTACGAGAGGCTAATCACAGTCAAATGGTGACAGGAATCTCGGAAATTCCTCGTCATTTCCGAAATACGATTTTCTACTACTGTTTAATTGGGTCGTTAAGGATTAAACTGTATACTGTATAGACTCCTGTTATATAAAGTCAATTATCGCAACACGCTTAGTTACACACACACGCATACACAGTATACATATTGTACATAATCATTATTTTTGTTTAATTCGTATACATATATCTCATGAAACTGAGTCCCAAAAGACAAATAACTTCATGAAGTAAATAGTTCAAGATGTAACTGCGTCCAGCCTTAAGAACAAAGTCCTGGAGGCGGTTAACACTTCACGGCAACTCAAACTAAGGTGAACTCCAGTTACCTTCACCCCACAGCTCACGCGACCATTCACTTTATTATACTTGTAAATCACTACTCTTCAAACACAAAAAAACATCGCGAGTAACAAAAAACCTTAACGAGACATCGGCATCAACGTCGTTCTCACTCAGCGGTTTGCACGACCACTATTCCTCGTAACTGCAAGAATACAAAAGGAATAACGAAGAAATTAGAATCAATATTATATTAAGACATGTTTAACCTGATAAGCTCACATAACACAAGGAAGAGGACAAGGTTAATAAACAGAATCTATACAGAGATTGTTGGTTAATTTTATCCTCTATAGACAAGTGAACATAATTATCTGGTTGTGGTGGTCTTAATGCAACTTTGATACTATATTGTTCTACCTAAAGTTAATCTTAGATGCATTCTTTATTTACGAGGAATATTCGTATACGAACCTTTGAGAACCTAGAGCAGGATCTTAAAAAAAAAAAATAGGGGACTAGGCTCGCAGCATTGTACCAGAGGTAAATGGTGAGGTGGTAGTGTGCCGTGAGCCAGACGCTGTTGCTACAATACCCATCTTACACAAAGAAGACCCAACCCCGGGTGGCACATGTGTGGCGTAGGACCACACTTAATAATAAGGTATCAAATGCCCGCTTTCCTAGGCCAATGCCATCCCGTTACGCCGTATATGAGAACCTGCAATTAATGACTGGCGCTGTTTCCAAGCGCTGCCAGCTGTATAATTAGTCCTCCATAATAGATACTTCTCATCTGACCCCATCACGGAACTAAGCAATTAGTGTGTACTACAGTCTCTACCTCTGAACTTTTTTAAGCGGTACTGTGCCTACCTTATTTTATGTATGAGAGAGGCGATACAATCCACTTTATATTACCGAGTCGTCCGAGCCACGCTTGTTGTGCTCGATTCTTTGTAAACTAAACAGTGCGAGAAACGTTTATATTTTGTGATATAAGGCAGGGGATCACGTGAAGATTAGCCTCTGTTAATTTCACCTTAAGATTAAACACTTAACGCTAACCTACCAAATGAATTGTAAACACTGGTACACTCATCACAAGACACCCACACACAACACTGGTACATTAATATCAAATGTTACACACATCATATTATTATTAGCTGCGCAACTTATTAATTGGTTTCCTCTTCTATAACTTGGGCAATTTTATTTTAATTCCAGATCTCAAGGTTTTCAAATTCACGATCTTGTTAACCTTTACGGAAGGAACTTTAAACTGGAAAAGTGGCAACTATTTATGTTATAGTGCATGTAAAGGATTACCTGAAGATTAGACCTCAGCTTATTTTACCTGATTATTAAACACCATAACCTTACCTGAGGAGGGTAGGTTATTTTGGGTTTGGTGAGCGTTACGTTTGGGTAGGTTAGGCTGGTTGGGGTAGGTTAGGCTAGCGTTAGGTTAGACTAGCATTAGGTTTGGCTAGCATGGTGTTTAACCATCAAGGGAAATAAGTTGGGATGTCTAATCTTCAGGTGATCACGTGTAAACAAACACGGCCAAATGATAGTACGGAAGACTTAACGAAATGAAAGCCAGCGGGTAGTGTCGACTTTTCTTTAGCAGCTCTGAATACCACACTCACGCCATTATCCTCCCCACCACAACACCCACACTTTTAGCTGATACACATTATGTTTTAGAAAATACTGACAAACATCATGAAAGGGGTAGATAGTACGGTATACAACGATATTCTTTTGGCACTAAGTATGGATGGAAATTACGCTGTTATATATACTGTATTTTTTAAAGTACGGTACAGTACAGAAAAAGGTATGTTTTTCCTGACCTTTTCTTAACCCTTTCGTAAGAACATATATAGTTTGACGATGATCACCTATGAACTGATACATTAGGATTCTACACAAGATCTCTGACGACCAACGAGTATACATGACTCACTGTAGGCCTCACTAGTGAAAACATAAGCTGCTTCTGGTGATCTGGTCCTCTGATAACGCGACCTCCTGGCGGCGACTACGAAAACTCACTGTACTCACATCAGCTGATTAGAGATGGCGCGTGCTGGCTGTATCCGGGTTCCTGCACTTCATTTACGCAATTACTTAAATATCGGTAAGTTACACTTTATCTGACATCATAATTTAATCATACAATATATAAGAAAAACAATGAGGCATAATACAGGAAATTTTCCTCTCAATATGTTATACTGTAGTTTTTGTAGTGTATCAACCTTACATCAGCAGTGTGTAGGGCTATTCGGGTATCATCAAATCCTGTAATAATCCAATAATATTTATCGTATATGCATTGGATATTGATATTGTCTTGTATAAAATTGTAGATGGATAATATGTAATTGAGATTATATCATAAGGGTGTCACGTTAATGCATACAGATGGTAATTCAAGGCCATATGAACACTCGTATATTGTGCTATACATGTAACTATATTCACTGCACGGGTAACAGCAGTGCCACAATGCAGAGACTGTATGTTTAAATGCCGGTGAATTTCTGATCATTACACAAACATCTGATATGGTGATAATCATTTTATTATATAATGTGCCTGGCCGTGGTGTAGTGCATCAATAAAACGTATGTTGGCCTCCAGGTACTGACTAGAGTATAATGTTAACTCCTGAAACTCGACTGACGGTGAGACCACATGTTATATTCTTTATGACTGGTGTTGACACTACCCAGTTACTGTAAATGACAGTTGTTGACACTCCAGTTACTGTGAATGACAGTTGCATTAGGCTGTATATTATCATAATAATTCATATTTCTCAACATTATTTACATATCTTTATACGCATCTGGACAAGAGGATAACTCAGAATTTACTAACATTCTTCAAAAATATATAATGTAATATCTGTTTTACACATAATGAAATCACTTTCATAATGTTTTAAAATTATGCAGGAACAGATACACCTTAACCTAACCAAATCATCGTGGATCTGTCACCACACACCTGTAGTCCTCCGCTCTCATTACTCTATACAGTACTAAAGGTTAATACCGAATAATATTATTATTGTAAAACTAAATTCTTGAAATATTTACATAAGACATGAAATCATCGTTGTCTTTAAGCCTCTGAAGTTAGCAATAGCATTAGGCTAATGATTCTCAGTTGACTGTACCTGTAATGGGTTTATTTGGTGTGAAAATTGCCGGTCACACTGTATTCTTCAAAATGTCACCTTTTAAGTCTTTTTAAATTGTCACAATCATCTAAATTCGCATTGACAAGTTATGGTAGGAGAATCGAAAGGTGATATTTTGTTTCTACGCCGTGCTCATGTTCGTCTCTCACTGCGTCAAGTGTCCTAAAAGTTCACATTATTTTTATCTTAGACATAGATAGACAGTCAACGTATAGAAACTGTAGTAAACATGAAGTCGGTTTAACCAAGGATAGCCTGGGAGTCGAACCCATCACCACCACCCTGAATACTAATAGCCACTATACCAGAGGTCACTTGGTATATGACGCAGCAGGGTAGGGGCCCGGACTCCCCCCACCTCACCGGTAATGTTGACCTATAGGGCAGAGTTCATCCACCACCAGTACGGTCAATTAACTATAACAGGACGCCAGTGATAACGTAAGACACACATTTACCAGCAGAGGCGTCTGTTCTAAATGATATAATTTACCAAAACAGGAAGTGTTAGTGGGTGGGGATGAGGGAGGTGGTGGTGAGGGAGGTGGTGGTGAGAGGGTGGTGGTGCTGGTGGTTTTGAGGGTATTGGTGGTGATGGAGGTGGTGGTATTATACCTCAGCAACTTAGATTTCTGATCACTTTGGGGGCTAGAAGGAGGGTGTGGGTGGAAGGAGATAGAGGTGGAGTGTGGAAGAAGAAGCTGGGTGGAGGGAGTAAGACGATGGTGGAGGGAGGAAAAGGAGGGTGGGTGAAGGGAGGAAGAGTAAGAGGATGGGTGGAGGTAGGAAAAAGAATATTGGTGGAGAGAGGAGGATGGGTGGAGGTAGGTATTAAGAAGAGAAAGGGTGGAGGAGGAAGAAAAGGATGGGTGGAGGAGGAACACTTAGAAAATTAGAAACTATGTCGAAATAATGATAGATATTCAGGAACATTTAAGTCATTATTACGGACCCTTTCGTACAAATTAATGGACCTCATTATAGACTTTCTCCGAGAGCATATATCACGGTGTGTGTGTGTGTGTGTGTGTGTGCCACTTATAAAGGTAAAAGAGTCACAATCACCAGTAAACATTAAGTATCGAGTCATAAGTGTATGTTAGTATAGTAGGTAGTACTTATTCAACACTCTGGCGGCGCAAGTAAGAAGAGGTCCCAGCGTACTGACCTCAGGAACCCCAGAAATATGTGGTTGGAACTCACTCAAGACGCCGTCCACTACTCACCACCACAACAACACGATGCTTCTGCGAGACAATTAACTGTGTAGAAGATTCACAAAGTAATCAAAATAATCCTAACTATTTAGAAGGTTTAACAAGTAACACCTCGGGTTTAGTGCATATACCTCAAAGTTAATGCATACCTTAGGTTTGTGCATACTTCAGGGTTAGTGCATACCTCACTCAGAGTGAAAGTGTGAGGAGAGAACCGTCTTATGTGTAGTTGTGTTGCCTCTGTGTGTGTGTATGTACCTCATCATGACTCCTCTCCTGTACTCACATCGTAACGTCTATTGGTCATCGGCCAAAACGCAACACCGGTGACAAATCAGATTGCGGTTATCACACACTGGCGCCGAAAGACTCACCATCATGTTAAGAAATAATATAGACACACAAGGCTAGGACCTCTTCCACCCTGCAAGAATCAGAATGTGTTGCAAATGCCAGAGGATCTTGAGAGAAAATATACAAATAACTCAGATTATGTGTGTGTGTGTGTGTGTGTGTGTGTGTGTGTGTGTAGTGTGTGTGTGTGTGTGTGTGTGTGTATGTGTGTGTGTGTGTGTGTGTGTGTGTGTGTTTAATAGGTGTCAAAGAAAAGCTCAAGAGAATGTAAACAAGTTTGCATCAGTTGTTAGAGAGTGACGGGGGTGTCGGGGTGGAGGCAGCAGCAGCAGAGGCGATGAGCAGACTGACCAGGCTCGAATTTCTCCAGGAGGACTGAACTATGACAGGTGGTTAACTACATACTGTACCTGATCCTCCCCCCTTTTAGTAATTTCTTAACCCCTCTCAACACTCCCTACTGCCTGTCAACACCCCTTTCCTCCCTCAACTCCTCCTCAACACTCCCCAACACTCCCTCACCTCCCCCAACACTCCCCCACCTCCCTCAACACTCCCTCACCTCCCCCAACACTCCCCACACCCTCCCAACACTCCTCACACCTCCCCAATACTCCTCACCTCCCCCAACACTCCTCACCTCCCCCAACACTCTCACCTCCCCAACACTCCCCTCACCTCCCTCAACACTCCCTCACCTCCCTCAACATCCCTACACCTCCTCCAACACTCCCTCACCTACCCCAACACCCCTCACCTCCCAACACTCCCTTACCTCCCCCAACACCCCTCACCTCCCCCAACACTCCCCCACCTCCCCACACCCTCACCTCCCTCACCTCCCCCATCACCCTCCACCTCTCAACACTCCCTCACCTCCCCAACACCCCCACCTCCCCAACACTCCCTCACCTCCCCCAACACTCTCACCTCCCCATCACTCCCCACCACTCTCACCTTCCCCCAACACTCCCTCACCTCTCCCAACATGCCCCCACCTCCCCCCAACACTCCCCCACCTCTCCCAACACTCCCACCTCTCCCAACACTCCCCCAACACTCCTCCAACACACCGCTACCATCAACACTAACACAAGGAGCCGTCAGGTCACTCAATGTACCAATCACAATGCAGTGTGTCCACGCACGCAACGTACCCACCAATCACAGACCAACTGCTACTGTACAACCAATTACAGTCATGGTCTTAATAACGTTAGGTGCAACTCATCCACCAATCACAGACAAGACTCAAATTATCTCGTCCATTACTGCCAGGGTCTCCATAAGATCAGGTGTAACTTATTCCGCCAATCACAGGCCAGCTGCAACTGAACAACCAATTACAGCCCGGGGAATCTTAATGCTACCCGTAACTCATCCACCAATCACAGACCAATTAGTACTGAGACACCAATCACAGACACTGTAAAGTCTCCTACCCCCTGAGGAGGGAGGGGGGGGGGGTAGTAAGGAGAAGGGAAGAGAAGATGGAGGGAGGGGAGGCAGTGAGAGGATGGAGGAAGGGAAGATGAGGATGGAGGGAGAGGAAGGGACAATGGAGGGAGGGGAGGCGAGGATGATGAGGGAAGATGATGGAGGGAGAGGAAGGGACAATGGAGGGAGGGGAAATGAGGATGGAAAGAGAACCCCTCTCTCTCTCTCTCTCTCTCTCTCTCTCTCTCTCTCTCTCTACAACAATATATTACAACACTACACAAGGCGCTACACACAGCTTGGAGTGAAGGGCGCGTCAAGCAATTCATCTTTTCATTCTTCCTCCTCCTCCCTTTCTTCTTCCTTCTCCTCCGCTTCCTCTTCCTTTTTCTCCCCTTCTTTTCCTTCTCCACCTTATCTTCCCTCTCCTCCCCTTCTCTTCCTTCTCCTCCTCCTCTTCCTTCTCCTCCTTCCCTCCTCCTCCTCTTCTTCCTTTCTCTCCCCCACTTTTTCCTCCTCTTCTTCCTTCATTCCCCCTCCTCCTCTTCATCCCCCCTCCTCCTCTTCTTCTCTTTCTCTCCCCCACCTCTCCCTCCTCTTCCCACCATCATCACCTATGGGAAAATGTCATTGAAAAACGCGAGCTCTTCACCTCCTCTCTCCTCTCCCCCGTCTCTCCTCTCAAAACCTCCGCTCCACAACCCCTTCACAATAGTCTCATAAGACACCTCCACCAACCACACAATACATCAACAGGCAAACTCACTCACCCGCGCCCCTAGCACCAAGACCTAGACGACCCGGCCTCACCAAGTTAATACCACACACACACACACACACGCACGCAACATTAATCGTCAAAAACTCAGCTCCAGACAATAGACATTTCACAAATTTTGGATGATGTTGGAGGAGGAGGTAGAGATTTACGGTGACAGTGTGGGAACCATGGACGCAAAACAAAGGTAAACACAGCGTTCAAAGCCTCGTATACGACGTGCTTTTGTTTTCCCTATTCGGTGGTTGAGAGAACGTACACAATAGTTAGTTAAGGTAGGAACATCATTTCTATTATGGCGTAATGGTTTTTTTTATGATTATTTATATATTTAATAAAACAAAGGTGTGTTTTTTTATAATCTCACGAATAATTGCACGAATCTTTCAGTCTGGCGGCACTTCATTAAACTGTACAAATTACCGCCATTGTGTAGGCGCCTCCGGATGACAGTGAACGAGAGACGACTGACTTAGTTTTTGGAGCACAGCGGGTCTAAGATTAAACTAACCTAACCTAACCCAAATCTAAGCTAACCCAACCAAATCTAAGCTAACCCAACCAAACCTAACTTAACCTGAACCTAAACCTAACCTATACTTTCGCCTACTGTATAGCACCAAGTAAAAGCTCTAGCAGAGGTAAGAGGTGGTGAGGAAGACAATGATGTGTGTGTGTGTGTGTGTGTGTGTGTGTGTGTGTGTGTGTGTGTGTGTGTGTGTGTGTGTGTGAGTGAACGGTGGTGGTTTTGCGGTTTATTGTGCTTTTATAACTGGAGCATGAAGTAGCATTAGCGGTACTCTTAAACCTAACCTAAACCTAACCTAACCTAACCTAACTGAACCTAAACTAAACTAACCTAACTTAAACCTAACCTACCCCCTCCCAGGTCATATTAAGGTGTTATAACCATCACGTTAAATAATATATATCAACAGCTACCACTATTACCACCACCAACCACCACTATTACTACCACCAACCACCATTATTACCACCACCAACCACCACTATTACTACCACCAACCATCACTATTACCACCACCAACCACCACTATTACTACCACCAACCACCACTATTACTACCACCAACCACCACTATTACCACCACCAACCATCACTATTACCACCACCAACCACCACTATTACCACCACCAACCACCACTATTATTACTACCACCAATCACCACAACAACCACCACCACCACCACAAACACTACCTCCACCACCACCACCACACCAACCACCCCTACCACCATCACCAACCACCACTACCACCACCATAGGTCATTCAACAAGTGGACCTTAACGTCAGAGTCAGCCCAGAATTATCAGAGTGTGAAAAGAATAAAACTCCAATGATTCCTCAGACCAGACAGCCAGCCAGGTGATGCAATTAACCTGGAAAAAATTCAAAGAGTTAACAAAATAAAAAATTACAGAGAATTAAATAATAGTAAAGAGTAATAAGAGCAAAGACATAATCCCCGTAATCACCCCATCGTAAAGTAGCGCATGTTGTTGTTTTGTTATTGTTGTTTTGTTGTTTTGTTGTTGTTTGTTGTTGTTGTTTTGTTGTTATGTTGTTGTTTTTTGTTGTTGTTTTGATATTTGATATATTTTTCAAAGTGTAGTGGTGATGTTTGCTGCTGTTGCCTCTTGAGAACTATATAAGTCGTGGTAGGAGAGTCAAGAGGGTACATGGCTATAGTTAGTAGACAGTCAGGTCGTCGTCAACACCTCTCAGTATCTTGTTGACTTTGTGTACCTGGTTGGTGGGTCATCTTTAGGAAAATGTGGCGTTATTATATTTACGTTTTTATCTTTTTACTTTACTTCACTTTTTCAATTTACTTTTTTACATTACCATACTTTATTCTTTTACTTTAATTTACTTTATTTTCTAAGCCACATGGGCGATCGGTCACGTTCCACACACTGTTGGCAAGTACTGGGATCATGTACAGCCAGCCAAAGATGCACCGATCCCACCCTGGGTCTCGTGCTCGCAATTTTACCTGGCAATACTTAGTAAAGGAAGGCTGCATGTAAAGGTGATTGTGATTGGTGGATCTGTTCTCGGCTGTATCACTGTCAGGATAATTATTAGACAAACCAAAGGTAACATTTTTATAATAAACTATTCATTGTTATTTTAGGTCATGAGAAGTTTCCAAATGGTCGTATATTTTCTTAAATAATGAAGAAAATTTTATGTGAGAATCTTGTGGCAGCTGTGATTGTATGGGCTGGATGCGGTTGTGGTGTCGAACAACAATTCTCGGGCGAGGGATCTCAGGTGGTAGTAGGGGCCGGTGTCGAGGATGGTGCAGATGCTTCTCACCAAATTTGCAGATGAGGTCGTGGTGATGGTCAGTGAGAGCCGAGAGGGTCAGTGTGTTGAGCGCTTCTTGATATGTGGAGTAGGAAGGGGAGAGAATAATCTTGCATGCCCTCTTTTGCACTTTTTCAAGGTGTTTACGTTGTGTGGCATTTAGGGAGGAAGACCAGGTAGGGGAGGCATAGGTGAGCTTAGGAAGTATGAATGTTGAGTAGACACTGAGGAGCTCGTGTGCAGGAACTCCGAGGGACTTGAGTCGGCGGAGGAGGTGGAGACGGAAACTGGAGGATTTGACAACTTCACTGACGTGTGGTTTCCAATTTAGTTTGTTGTCTATGGTGACGCCGAGGAGCTTAGTGGAGTCTACAACCTGGAGTGTGTTCGGACCTAAAGTAATGGAAGGGGGTGGGACAACGTCGGAGGAGAGGTTGATGTGCATAACCATGGTCTTGGTATGGTTAATGGTGACGTGGTTGTTGGTGGCCCAGTTTTGGAGACTGCTCAGTACCTGCACCAGTGTTGGTCAGGTCTGGTCTTGAATGAACTCACACTCGGTGCCGTCACAACACTCTCTGGCAGATTGTCACAAACGTCAAATACGCACATGACGTCACAAACGTCAAATACGCTCATGGCGTCACAAACATCAAATACGCACATGACGTCACAAACATCAAATACGCACACGACGTCACAAACATCAAATATGCACACATCACAAACATCAAATACGCACACAACGTCACAAACATCAAATACGCACACGACGTCACAAACATCAAATATGCACACGACGTCACAAACATCAAATACGCACACGACGTCACAAACATCAAATACGCACGTGCAACAACCAGCAGAACAAGTGAGGGACTCAGCGTGGCTCATCTGTGTGTAGGTACAACACCTGCCAGTCACCAACAGGAAGTACTGCCCCTTTATCCTCCCTCCCTCCCCTCACACACCTGTAATTATGCATCAATACTAAACTTCACTATCTTCTCACGGTATAACAACCACACTACAATCTTTCTCCTGTTATATAACGTAATGCGGTAACTTTACGACTGACATAACACAGGTAACGTTTATCTTGACATCTCTTGTCAAACAAAACATTATCTTAGTGAGGTTTAGCTGTGTCGCGGTGCCTTCCCTCGTCAGCATCGCCTTCAGCCAGCTCCTGTCAGCCTACCGGAGGGCGCCTTGACATAGGTTGTTTTAGAATGTGACAGGATATTACTAACCCGGGACTGTTAGCTCTGTGGAGGGGATGTCAATGCCTCACACTTCATCAAGTAGTGAGCCTTAGCACCCGGTAATTTACAATGCCTGCTACCCCCGCCATCACTGACACACACCTCTCTCCAGGGATTCCTTAACACTAACCTACCTCGTCGTTGATTCCGTCTTCTTCTTATGAGAGGGTAAATATCTCCTTGTTGTCTAGTCACACACACCTGCGACGGAGGAGCGACACACCTCCTCCTACCTGCTGAAGTAAACTGAGCCAGACTAAGGTAAGGTTGAGCGTGAGGAAATAATGGGTGAGTTGACAATTAATATTTTTCACCTGTTTTAAATATACCCTGCTACTCATTAACATGTACTGTATAACTATTGAATGACAAAACTGTACTCTATTGACCCATTACAATATGGCTGATGAATTAACCTGTTTTATACCCAACGATGAGAGGGAGAGAAAACATGTGACAAAGACGAGGTAAACGACCTGGCACCTCGTCAGTGAAGATTCCATTGATGACTATCACCTTCCATTATGTTCATGGTCAAGTTCACTGACTGGAATTATCGCTCACATCATCATCATCACACATGTCCACCTCGCTCCCGCGTCTTCTGTCACCAACATCTCCACTAATTTGTTTTTGAGGTAATGAAACAAAGAGGAAAACTGGTTATAATTATGCTGCCCCTTCACGTCGCCTCCTCCGTTTTCTCTAAGTTGTCGACGTTGCCGTATGATGGGCTGCAACACCTGGAAATATGTGACCTTCCTATAACACCTGTATTTGCACGCTGGTACAGGTGTGAGCTATTTATCCCCGCGTCACATAACACATCTGTGACTGTATTATATAGCACCAACTCTCTGCCTAAACAATTACATCCCCCTTGCACGATCATTGTTTTTTTTGCGATTTAACTTAACCTAACCTAACCTAACCTAACCTAAACCTATCCTAACCTAACCTGAAAATTTGCATTGGTTTTTAATACATATAATGATACGGTAAATATCAGCTAATACACGTGATGATGATGTATGTAGTTCAAGGTCGGCTAGGTCATCACAGCTGCTGTTGTGAGGTCTTCACTATTACGAGGTTATCACTACAAAAATTGGAATCCTTTCTTTGTTGTGGTCCTTGTGTTGTGGTCCTTGTGTTGTGGTCCTTGTGGTGTTGTGGTCCTTGTGTGTTGTGGTCCTAGTTGTGTTGTGGTCCTTGTGGTGTTGTGGTCCCTTGTGTTGTGGTCCTTGTGGTGTTGTGGTCCTTGTTGTTGTGTGTTGTGGTCCTTGTTGGTTGTGGTCCTTGTGTTGTGGTCCTTGTTGTGTTGTGGTCCTTGTGTTGTGGTCCCTGTTGGTGTTGTAGGTCCTTGTGTTGTGGTCCTTTGTGTTGTGGTCCTTGTTGTGTTGTGTGGTCCCTTGTGTTGTGGTCCTGTAGTGGTCCTTGTTGTGTTGTGGTCCTTGTGTTGTGGTCCTTGTGTGTTGTGGTCCTGTGTTGTGGTCCTGTTGTGTTGTGGTCCTTGTGTTGTGGTCCCTTGTTGTGTTGTGGTCCTGTTGTGTTGTGTCCTGGTTGTGGTCCTTGTGTTGTGGTCCTGTGTTGTGGTCCTGTTGTTTGTGGTCCTAGTTGTGTTGTGGTCCGTGTTGTGGTCCTTGTTGTGTTGTGGTCCTTGTGTTGTGGTCCTTAATAGGTCCTTGTGTTGTGGTCCTAGTTGTGTTGTGGTCCTTGTGTGGTCCTTGTTATTGTGGTCCTTGTGTTGTGGTCCCTAGTTGTGGTCCTTGTGTTGTGGTCCCTTGTGTTGTGGTCCTTGTTGTGTTGTGGTCCTTGTGTTGTGGTCCTTGTGGTGTTGTGGTCCTTTGTGGTGTTGTGGTCCCTTGTGGTCCTTGTGAGGTCCCTTGTGTTGTGGTCCAGTTGTGGGTCCTTGTGTTGTTGTGGTCCTAGTTGTGGTCCTAGTTGTGTGGTCCTAGTTGTGTTGTGGTCCTTGTGTTGTGGTCCTGTGTTGTGGTCCCTGTTGTGGTCCTTGTGTCTGGTCCTTGTGTTTTGTTGGGTCCTAGTTGTTTGTGGTCCCTGTGTTGTGGTCCTTGTTGTGTTGTGGTCCCTTGTGTTGTGGTCCTTGTGTTGTGGTCCTTGTGTTGTGGTCCCAGGGTCCTTGTGTTGTGGTCCCTGTGTGGTGTGGTCCTTGTGTTAGGTCCTTGTGGTGTTGTGGTCCTTGTGGTGTTGTGGTCCTTGGCTGGTGGTCCCTGTTGTTGTGGTCCCTGGTGTTGTGGTCCTTGTTGTGTTGTGGTCCTAGTTGTGTTGTGGTCCTTGTAGTGTTGTGGTCCTTGTGTTGTGGTCCCAGGTGTTGTGGTCCTGTGTTGTGGTCCTGTGTTGTGGTCCTAGGTGTTGTGGTCCCAGTTGTGTGTGGTCCGTGGTGTTGTGGTCCTTGTGTTGTGGTCCTTGTGGTGTTGTGGTCCTTGTGGTGTTGTGGTGGTCCCTTGTGGTCCTTGGTGTTGTGGTCCTTGTAGTGTTGTGGTCCTAGTTGTGTTGTGGTCCTTGTGTTGTGGTCCTTGTAGTGTTGTGGTCCTAGTTGTGTGTCCTGTGGTGCTGTGGTCCTAGTGGTGGTCCTAGTGTGTGTGTGGTCCTTGTTGTTGTGGTCCAGGTGTTGTGGTCCCTTGTGTTGTGGTCCTTGTGGTGTTGTGGTCCTGTGTGGTGGTCCTGTGTGGGTCCTAGTTGTGTTGTGGTCCCTTGGTGTTGTGGTCCCTTGTGTTGTGGTCCCTTGTGTTGTGGTCCTTGTGGTGTTGTGGTCCCTTGTGTTGTGGTCCCTGGTGTTGTGGTCCTTGTTGTGTTGTGGTCCTGAGTTGTGGTCCTTGTGTTGTGGTCCCTGAGGGTCTGTGGTGTTGTGGTCCTAGTTGTGTTGTGGCCTTGTAGTGTTGTGGTCCTTGTGTTGTGGTCCTTGTGTGTTGTGGTCCTTGTGGTGTTGAGGTCCTTGTGTTGGTCCTTGTGGTGTTGTGGTCCTTGTTGTGTTGTGGTCCTTGTGTTGTGTCCTTGTTGTGGTCCCTTGTGGTGTTGTGGTCCCTTGGTGTTGTGGTCCTTGTTGTTGTGTTCTAGGCTGTGTTGTGGTCCTTTGTGGTCCTTGTGGTGTTGTGGTCCTAGTTGTGTTGTGTCCTAGTTGTGTGGTCCTGTGTTGTGGTCCTTGTGGTGTTGTTCCTTGTTGTGTTGTGTCCCTTGTGGTGTTGTGGTCCTAGTTGTGTTGTGGTCCTTGGTGTTGTGGTCCTTGTGGTGTTGTGGTCCGGTTGTGGTCCTTGTGTGTGGTCCTTGTGGTGTTGTGTCCTGTGTTGTGGTCCTTGTGTTGTGGTCCTTGTGGTGTGTGTCCTGTTGTGTGGTCCTTGTGGTGTTGTGGTCCTTGTGGTGTGGTCCTTGTGTTGTGGTCCTTGTGTTGTGGTCCTAGGTGTTGTGGTCCTTGTGTTGTGGTCCTTGTGTTGTGGTCCTGTAGGTGGTCCTTGTGGTCCTGTGTTGTGGTCCCAGTTGTGGTCCTTGTGGTGTTGTGGTCCGTGTTGTGGTCCTGTGGTGAGGTCCTTGTGTTGTGGTCCTTGTGTTGTGGTCCTGTGTTGTGGTCCTGTGGTGTTGTGGTCCGTTGTGTCCTGTGGTGTTGTGTCCTGTGTTGTGGTCCTTGTGTTGTGGTCCTGGTGTTGTGGTCCTTGTGGTGTTGTGGTCCTTGTGTTGTGCCCTGTGTTGTGGTCCTGGTCCTTGTGTGTGGTCGGTGTTGTGGTCCTGTGTTGTGGTCCTTGTGGTGTTGTGGTCCTTGTGTTGTGGTCCTGTGTTGTGGCCCTGGTGTTGTGGTCCTTGTGGTGTTGTGTCCCTGGTGTTGTGGTTCTCCCTTTATGCCTCTTCCATCATTCCTGTCTTCCATCACTGTTCTCCTTAGTCACTTCCTTCTTTCCCTCTCTCTCATTCACTTGTTCTCCTCTTTCTCATTCTACTCATGCCTCTCTCTCATTCACACTTGTTCTCCTCTTTTTCATTCACTCACGCTCTCTCCCATTCACTCTCTCCTTTTCATTCACTCACGCTCTCTCCCTCCATTCACTCTCCTTTTCATCTTCACTCACGCTTCTCTCCTCTCCCATTCACTCTTCTTCTTTTTCATTCACCACGCTCTCTCCTTCACCTCTTCCCCACCCCCTCATGTGATGCCTGAAGGAGGTGAGGGAGAGAGAGAGGTGGGGGGGAGGAGGTCATCACTAACTAATCTGAAGTTTAATAGCAGTATCAGCATACCCCTGCACTAGTGTCGACCTCCTGCCCTAGTAACCTGCCCTGCCTGCCTCAGTAACCTGCCCTGCCTGCCTCAGTAACCCGCCCCTGCCTGCCCTAACCTGCCCCTGCCTGCCTCAGTAACCTGCCCTGCCTGCCTCAGTAACCTGCCCTGCCTGCCTAGTAACCTGCCCCTGCCTGCCCCAGTAACCTGCCCTGCCTGGCTCCTAGTAACCTGCCCTGCCTGCCTCAGTAACCTGCCCTGCCTGCCCCAGTAACCTCCGCCTTGCCTGCCTCAGTAACCTGCCCTGCCTGCCTCAGTAACCCGCCCCCTGCCTGCCTCAGTAACCTGCCCTGCCTGCCTCAGTAACCCACCCTGCCTGCCTCAGTAACCTGCCCTGCCTGCCCAGTAACCCGCCTGCCTGCCTAGTAACCTGCCCTGCCTGCCTCAGTAACCTGCCCTGCCTGCCTCAGTAACCCACCCCTGCCTGCCTCAGTAACCTGTCTCTGCCTGCCTCAGTAACCTGCCCTGCCTGCCTCAGTAACCTGCCCTGCCTGCCTCAGTAACCCGGCCCTGCCTGCCTCAGTAACCCGCCCTGCCTGCCCCAGTGCCACCTCCGCCCTGCCTCCTCAGTAACCTGCCCTGCCTGCCTCAGTAACCTGCCCTGCCTGCCTCAGTAACCTGGCCTGCCTGCCTCAGTAACCCGGCCCTGCCTGCCTCAGTAACCTACCCTGCCTGCCTCAGTAACCTGCCCTGCCTGCCTCAGTTACCTGCCCTGCCTGCCCTAGTAACCTGCCCTGCCTGCCTCAGTAACCTCCCTGCCTGCCCAGTAACCTGCCCTGCCTGCCTCAGTAACCTGCCCTAGTGATGTGCTTTACCTATATGCTGTCTGCCTTAGTGACCTGCCCTGTCTGCCTGCTGTCTGCCCTAATGACGTGCCTTGTCTGCCTACTGTCTGCCCAGATGACGTGCCTTGTCTGCCTACTGTCTGCCTTAGTGACGTGCCTTGTTCCCCACAGTCTGCCTTAGTGACGTGCCTTGTCTGCCGACTGTCTGCCCTAGTGACCCGCTGCCCGCCTACCGCCTGCCCCTAATGACGTGCCTTGTCTGCCTACTGTCTGCCCTAGTGACCCGCCCTGTCTGCTCACCTCGCCCAAGGACGTGCCTTGTCTGCCGACTGTCTGCCCTAGTGACCTGCCCTGTCTGCCGACTGTCTGCTCTAGTGACGTGCCTTGTCTGCCTACTGCCTGCCCTAGTGACGTGCCTTGTTCGCCCCAGGACCTGCCCTGTCTGCCTGCTGTCTGCCCTAGTGACGTGCCTGTCTGCCGACTGTCTGCCCAAGGACGTGCCTTTTCGCCTACTGTCTGCCCTAGTGACTGCCCTGTCTGCCGACTGTCTGCCCAGACGCCTTTGTTTGCTTACAGTCTGCCCTAGTGACCTGCCCGTCTGCCTCGCTGTCTGCCCGAATGACCTGCCTTGTCTTGCTCGCTGTCTGCCCTAGTGACGTGCCTTGTCTGCCGACTGTTCTCCCTAGTGACCTGCCGTGTCTTGTCGCCTCAGTCTGCCCTAGTGACGTTTGTCTGCCTACAGTCTGCCCTTAGTGACCTGCCCTGTCTGTTCGTCTGCCCTAGTGACCTGCCTTGTCTGCCTGCTGTCTGCCCTAGTGACGCCTTGTCTGCCTGCCAGTCTGCCCTAGTGACCTGCCCTGTCTGACTGCTGTCTGCCCTAGTGACCTGTCTTGTCTGCCGACTGTCTGCCCTAGTGACGTGCCTTGTCTGCCCTAGTGACCTGCCTTGTCTGCCTACAGTCTGCCCTAGTGACCTGCCCTGTCTACCTACTGTCTGCCCTAGTGACGTGCCTTGTCTGCCCTAGTGACGTGCCTTGTCTGCCTACAGTCTGCCCTAATTGTCTGCCCTGTCTGCCTGCTGTCTGCCCTACCAACCTGGGTTTTGTCTCGTTCAGATGATGATGCCACACAATACTCTCATCTCCCATATGTGTGTTGTATCACTACCCCGGAGGAAGGCGTCAGGCAGCTGTTAGCCCAGTTAAACTAGTCTATTTTTACCCAAACATCAGGAAAAGTAAGGAACAGATTACATTTGGTGGGTGTCTTTATCTAAACCCTCTTAATAGACTACTGTATCTCCACTAATAACATGCCAATAGTTATCATGTTGCCTATGTAAACTTTCGCCGGTATTCCGGAAATAACGTCAGAAGATCCTGCATATTTCTCACTATAATATTGAAATAAAAGACTTGGATATTTCCTCATATGTAATTTTTTTTAACAAATTCAAATAGTTTAAATAAATTAATTTATTCAGCATTATAACTTTAGTCAAATAAATAATGACTATGAACACATGTCAAACACAATTTGCTGTTGTATTCAATTTTATTACAATTTTGAAGTATTTTATCAGTTGAAAAATAATACGTACATTGAATTACTGCAATTTAATGCCTGCAATATTTCAACCACAATTTAGTTACACTGTTCCGGTACCACAGCAATACCACCTTCATGTACGAGCCTTATACAGTACGTGTCTCACAACTTTGGGTATAATCACAGTTCTTGGCCACTGTCTCCTCACAAGACCATGTTACTCTGAGTCGTTGCAATGCGTGACCAGTGTGGACCTGTTTATCAGGTAAATACGTATACATTATTTCACACGTGACTAATAACGCGAGCAGTACACACTCACCTGTTTACCTGCCGCCATAGTAATTAACTCCTACTATCCATCATGGCTGCTGTCCCTCTTTGTTCTGATGACATACAATCACAAACCTGAATATCTGTCTATGAATATTTGTGTACTCAATTATACACCAATTATACACACCTAATGCTATGATTTTGTGTCGTGTTGTTATTGTCCTAAATATGTCTGTCTGTGTATATTTGTGCTCTCATTTATACACCACTGTTTTAAGACTGTGTTTATGTGTATGGCCTGCTGGCTGACCCCACCCAGTCACGGTGTATCTGTGTCCTGTCTCTGAGAAGGAACTTGGTAATCCTCAGTGAATAATTTACTACTAGTGTCCGTGACGTGAAGAATTTACAAGTAGTATCCGTGACGTGAAGAATTTACAAGTAGTGTCCGTGACGTGAAGAATTTACAAGTAGTATCCGTGACGTGAAGAATTTACAAGTAGTGTCCGTGACGTGAAGAATTTACTACTAGTGTCCGTGACGTGAAGAATTTACAAGTAGTGTCCGTGACGTGAAGAATTTACTACTAGTGTCCGTGACGTGAAGAATTTACTACTAGTGTCCGTGACGTGAAGAATTTACAAGTAGTGTCCGTGACGTGAGGAATTTACTACTAGTGTCCGTGACGTGAAGAATTTACAAGTAGTGTCCGTGACGTGAAGAATTTACTACTAGTGTCCGTGACGTGAAGAATTTACTACTAGTGTCCGTGACGAAGAATTTACTACAAGTGTCCGTGGCGCGGAGAATTTACTACTAGTGTCCGTGACGTGAATAATTTTCTACTAGTGTCCGTGGCGTGAAGAATTTACTACTAGTGTCCGTGGCGTGAAGAATTTGCTACTAGTCAGGGCCGGCGCTACCCACTAGGCGAACTAGGCGATCGCCTAGGGCGCCAACATCTGGGGGCGCCACAAATTCAGGGCAAACTTGGATAAAATTAAAAATGAAGGGAAAACTGTGGTGGACACTGTGGTGGAGCCGTGGAGGGTCGGAGCAGGATGTTAGAAGGTGGGGGGTCGGAGGGAGGCGAGGGTAGGTAGACGGTAGCCGACTGTGTTTTCTTTTTTAATATTATTCGTTAACCCCCCGGAGGGACTAACCCGGGTCCTTATCTTTGGCGGCCTGGAGAACTGTCGAGCAGTGACCTGAAGGCTGACATCTGAGGAACCCTTCTCCCAACCCCACCATCCCCTCCCCTCCCTTACTGCCAGGGCGGCTGAGCCGCCCCTTCCCTGTCTTTGTCGGGATGAGGCAAGGTTACCTGACCTCTGAAGTTTACGTCAAGGATTTATTGACTTAATGTAATAACAATAATTGGTTATTTGCATGGGTGAAGTAATAAAGCCACAAGATGAAAACAATGTAGTCATGGGTTACTGTACCTACATTAGCTTATCAAAACTTTCAAGGGGGCGCACATCTAAAGGCTTGCCTAGGGCGCCAAATCATCTTGCACCGGCCCTGCTACTAGTGTCCCTGACGTGAAGAATTTACTACTAGTGTCCGTGACATAAAAAATTTACTACAAGTGTCCGTGGCGTGAATAATCTACTACTAGCGTCCGTGACGTGAAGAATTTACTACTAGTGTCCGTGACGTGAAGAATTTACTACTAGTGTCCGTGACGTGAAGAATTTACTACTAGTGTCCGTGACGTGAAGAATTTACTACTAGTGTCCGTGACGTGAAGAATTTACTACTAGTGTCCGTGACGTGAATAATTTACTACTAGTGTCCGTGACGTGAAGTATGTCTGTTGTCTAGCGATCTGTATTCTGGCCTCCTGTTGTCTAGCCTTCCGTTGTCTGGTCTTCTGTTGTATGGCGGTTTTTTGTCTGGCCGTCTGTTTTCGCCTGTTGTTTGGCATCCTGTTGTCTAACCTTCTGTTGTCTGGTCTTCTGTTGTCTTGCGGTCTGTTGTCTGGCCTTTAGCTACATATACTGAGCTGTATTCCTTAATTCCCATGAAGTTTTGGCGGTTATTTTCTGCGTGATTCAGCAATAATCCCAGAAAGCCTATATAACAAGGAGTCCACGAAGCATAGACTCACCGAATAGCTACAAACACACTCACAAAGTCTCTTCTGGATTTATAATAGCTTACCAGAGAAATTTATCAGTTTTCTTTGATTACAAGTGAAGTTCGTTTTCTCTTAGTTTTCATGTTAATTAATAGTTGGTGTTACTATAGTGTGCGGTCTACAAGATATTTAGGTAAGTTTAGATTTGGTTAGGTTAGGTTAGGCCAGGTTAGGTTAGGTTAGACTAAAGATATCTTTGTAGACCGCACGCTAAAGTACCACCTAATAATTCTCATACAGTTAAATATATAGATGTTTATACTGAACAGATTCTGCTTCATCAGTTAAGAGTATCTAATCTTCTTAGTGGTGTAGTAAGTGACATCCCTTGTGGGTCCAGTATTAGTACAGGAGCAGCAGGACTACAGTACCCGATGTTAATAATTCCAAAATATTTTTAGGTTTTATAAAAACTCCAATGCCTCTGTCTAAGACTTTCAAAATTCCTAATGGGTATAATGTCTCTTTAATTACTGGTGTTTCTATTTGTTAAAGACATTAACTTTATCCTCTCTTTCCCAGAACCTTCATCTCCTCCGCCTCCCCTCACCCTCGCCTGGCCGACAACAGAATGGCCATAACACAGGGGTTCTCAACCAGGGGGGAATTTCCCCCCTCAGGTTTTCAGGGGGGGGGGGAACTGATACTAATATGGAAAAAATAAAGGATTTTCAGTATTATATGCATATTATTTGGAATGCACTTTTTGAGGCAGACAATCTTGGAAAGGAGGGGGGAATGACATTCTGACATATGGTGAAAGGGGTGCATGGGGCAATCAAGGTTGAGAACCACTGCCATAACACATTATCGCCTGCGGGAATTTTTCTAGGGTAGGCTTGAACGAAACACAGTGACCAAGCCATAGAAACTTTGAAGCAAGCAGAGTGTGGAGTGTGGACACGATGCGATGGACCCTACACAAAAGCTGACTGGGGGCCCCAGGGTCCCCTGCTCCTACGCAAATAGGACAACAGGTATGATGAACCGTAATTATCAACACCTTCCGTGGTTAAAATATAATCCTTTTAGATTTTACCTTCAGAATCACAGCTCATAGTCAGAAGAATACCTGAAACCTGATATCACGACAGATTTCCTTCAAGTACTACGATGCCGTGTCTCTTATTTTGTTAGGTTTTATAATGGTGTACAGTAGTAGCACACCTCTACCCTGAACGCTCAAGACTCGAATTTGAAAAGTTATATTCCCATGTGAAATTATTACACCAATCTCTCTCATACTGTTGATCAATTACAATATATTTTCATCTATGGTGAGTTTTGTTACGTGTTGTTTATATACAGTAAATATTGGATTTTAGGTTACCATATTGGTGTGTGAAATGTATAAATAGGTCATGCATGCAGGTCTGGCAGGATATTAGGAACAGTGTGGATATAGGATGCAGCTTAATCAGTATTGCAATCGACCTCCTATATTTCTGCAAACTTTGGTAACCATTTCCACTTAGGTTAACTAGGGTCCTCACCTGTGACTCTTAAGTGCAGTAGGATATGTAACCGAAAACAAGTGGTAAATCCATAAGTATCTTGAATATCTGTTGTTTAGGGAAAATCTGGCTAAAGCGCTATCGTGAAGTAGTGCCGCCCCTCTTAAGTCTTACTCATACACAGACATCTACTTCAACATAATCTCTTCACGGCTGTTGGTGGTTGATGGTTGAACAATGAAGTGAAACAAAAAAATATTCTTGTATTTTTGTATATAATTGTTTCATGAAGGTTTACACCGTACTTAATTCTTCTGAAGCACTCGGTAACTAGGTTGATCAAACAGTGAACAGCTATAAGAGAATATTAACAAGTATATATGTATAGTGGTGAGGGTGGAAGCGACAAGCCAGTGTTCAGGTGATGTTCAGAGCGTCACTCCTCCATACTGCTTGCTGGTGGCCACACTGTCACTGCACTACATGACCGTTGATAGCAACAAGGTGAGGAAGGATCGGCATGAAGCTCATAATCAGTCTGTAAACAAGATAATATTTTTCTTTAGAAGTTTATAATAAAGAATAAATCCAAAACTGATACAACAAACAACTTGAGACCTGAGTATAATGGTATTTTGGGATCACTTGAACATTAATTCCCCACCTAACCTAACCTAACCTAAACTAACCTAACCTAACCTAACCTAAACGAGCATAACCTAACCTAAACTAGCATAACCTAACCTAAACTAGCATAACCTGACCTAATCTAGCATAACCTAACCTAACCTAACCTAAACTAACCTAACCTAAACTAACCTAACCTAACCTAAACTAGCATAACCTAACCTAATCTAGCATAACTTAACCTAACGTATCGCAACATAAAATAGCTCCCCCCTTCCCCCACCCCCACACGTAGACAGAGACAACCTAAAGGGGTGACCATACCACTATCACTCAACACTTGAAGATAACAAACACTCAGCTGTCGTTATGAAGCACCTCAGTCCGCCCCTGTGTGAGTGTACCCAAACTTAATATGTTGAGATATACTATATGATTCACTTTCTCCTTCTATCAACAATATTATGATAATGAACTGGAGAAAGTGGATAAGCTTAAATTCATTAATATCTAACTGTAAATTCTGGAGATGATTGCCGGAGAATATGTCTATTAGAGCATGAGTGAGGTGGGATGTGTGGGAACTTCCTGAGGACGCATGCAGTCTGCCAAAAGTTTGGAAACACATCTGATCCGATGTTGGATCTCTTTATCGATGTCCGCGGCGGTGGTGGACAGGTGGGAGCCAAGGTACTGGAAATGAATAACGTTGGAGAGGGTGGTACCGGTAACCTGGATGGACGGTGGAGGCGTGGATGAACCCAAGGTATAAGGATCCTTGGCTGAACCAGGGAAGGGCTGGGTCAGAATCTGTGTCTTACATACGTTCACCTTAAGGCGGAAATGTGAATGTGCATATGCGTATACGTGTTCAGGCATTTTAGTAGGTCACGTTCACACATACACACAAACACATAAACACACACAAACACACGCACGGCCGAGCCGGGAGGGAGTCTCTGAAATAAAATGCGGGAATGATAAGATGCAGTTTGTCAATAACCGTGACAAAAATAGGCAACAACATTATTAAGCTGCACACCTGAGTTATGGTAAAATTTCCAAATAAAATGAAAATGTAAGATGATGTCAACAAGTTACATGAGTCAAGAGGCTACTAGAGCAACAGAAGCCTCCCAGTATGACGCCTCACCTATACTCTTGCTACATCTATCAGGTGTGTCCATCCTACGCCACACAACACAGCAGGCCATGATAAGCCACCCTCCCTCCCTTCAGTGAACGTTTATCTTCTCTATGATAACTCCTTTTCACGGTACACCCTCTCAATGGTGACGTGCATATGTGACAATACTCCTCTTTACTTCCCCACCCTGACTCCCCATCTGCTGTACCTGCCGGGTCTCTAACCCTCTTGGATCTCAATATTAATGAGCCTCTTCCCAAATGTGTCCAGTCCTCTTTAATTATATTTCACGTGAAAGCGTTTGGGTATTTCGTGTTTTTTTTTCTCTTTTGTTATGATCATATACATGGATCACACGTACCTACAGTGTGTGTGTGTGTCATAGTATATTGTTAAGATAAGCAACATATTTTTTTTTTTGGGGGGGGGGATGGGGGGAGAATAAGATAATTTCGAGTTGTGTACTTGTGTTGTTCAGAACATCATCCCAGTCGACCAGCAGTGGGCAGCTGGGGATCTCTCTCGTGTATCAGGATGAATAAATGGGTCTAATAATGTGTGTGAAAGCAAAACAGCTGAGCCAAACACGACCTGTGTAGTGATGTAACGGAGTGTTGGTATTATACAGTATGTGTTGTCATGATCTTCACATACGAAACAGCAGAGCGTCTTACTTGTAGTCAGGAAGTTTGGTCAGATGAGACTCAAGGTTTAGACGATAGCCATGATCAATAAACACTTGTACGAGATATTCCCCACCAACTGGTTAAGAACATCGCTGTCTTCTATCCTTAAGTTTTATGACACAAATTATATATAACTGAAAGGTGTACTGTATGTGTGAGCAGAATTTGTATGTTATAAATGACACGTGTACCGGTGAGGACACATTGTAGTTATCTCTCTTCCCCATCATGGTGGCAGGGCACTTCAGCATAGGGTAAGGGAAGAATGTCTCCATTAGGGATGTGTCGGCAGAGTAAAGGAGGAGAGCTACTCCCTTACTCCCTCTTACTACAGCGTGGACAAGTAAGATGTTTAATCGTCGGGTGAATCAATATAGGATGGTTTATCTACACGTGAATTACCTAATCAGAATAAACAACAGAGAGGGGAATTTTAACAGACTGAAGACTTGTAGAGCAGTCTGAGAATTGTTAAACACAAAAAGTTGCTGAAATGGGAAGCAAATATAAATATGATTCACAATATAATTAAAGCTGCCTACACAAAATTTTACAGGTGTATTTAGCAATGAAGACTAATAAATAAATGTGTAAAAAATAGATGTAAGAACTTGTGGGTCAGTCATAGCCTCACTTGGATCGGGGTATGCCGGTGTGCTCCTCCAGGAACTCCGTCATGGTCTTGGTGAGCGGGACGGTCTGCTCACGAGTGCTGAGGCCGATGGAGCAGATGTGTAGTTCACACAAGGGGTCGAAGCTGGTGCCTCGCGTCATGCGAAGGTTCGTCTCAATTGTCAGCGACACTTTCTTTAAAATAACAAATTAGTGAGTACAGTATCTACTTTAGCTGCCCAAAACTGTTAATACATGTGACTGTATGAAGTCAAAAGTATGTAAGTGGTTGTAGAGAAATTCTTATAAGTTTCTTTGAGACACGATGGAAAACTTTTTAGTAAAATGCAGGGATGGCCGATAGTGTGTGTGTGTGTGTGTGTGTGTGTGTGTGTTACTTATGCATTTCCACAGTTTTGAAGAGAGAGAGCTGGTTAATTTGGTAGGGAGGTGCGGGTAACCTAAGGGAGGTTGTGCTGTCCCTCCACCCGACCGAAGCCGGGTAACTCGCCTAGTTTTTAATATTCCTTTAATATGACAACGTCAAGTTTATGTTATACAAAATAATGTACAGGGTATACGTTCACTTATGGGGACAAAGACGTAATATATACCCGATTGTCCTGTATTCATGGGTTAAAAACCGTCTGACCACAATTCGTGTGACCTCTTGGGGGTGTCAGTGTCCCTGCCAAAGCATTCGAAAACCCTCATCACGTACACAGTCTCCCCAGCAGGCACCAGCGCCTTCATCATACAGTCTCCTCGCTCACTACACTGGTACTGCTCTTAAGAGTTATTTATCTCACGGCTCTACCTGTGTGTCTTATTAACTTCACCTTCTCTCTTCTTCCTGAACATTTCTCCCAGGTACAGTAGCTGAAACAACTATCTGTGCAGGTGGGGGTCGATATGCTCCGAAATTTTACGTGTGACTAGTGACAGCCCTCATATACCAAAAATTATCGTCCATGGTCTCATATTGTTTCCCACAAAGTATGCACAGATAGTTGTTGTAGCTACTGTAATACATGATATCATTTATAAGCCTTCACCTCTCTTAAATTCACAGTAACATTACCCAGACTCTATCATTCTCTTGTTCCAGCATTCACCTTCAACAGTCATCTCTTGAAAATTTCGTTATATAACATCATTTTCGGATCACCTGAAGATTAGCATCCCTTTTTTTTACTTCCCCTGGTAATTAACCACACTAACGCTAACACAACTGAACCTAATGTTTGCCCAACTTAACCTGACGCTAAGCTAACTTAACATAACCTAACTTATCCTAACCCCCCCCCCCCAGGAAGCGTTAAGGTGGTTAATCTTCAGTTGAAATAAGCTGGGGTGTCTAACTTACAGGTGATTCAAGTGATGTTATAATTAATAGGTTATATACAGTGTACCATTTCAGTGTTTGGGTCTCCTGTTGCACGATTCATTATACTACTCGTACATCTAAAAATATTGAAATTGAGTAATGTACGATATTTTTTTTTAATGTGGTTTAGTCATGCAGTTAGCCACTTTTCACACTGTATAGTCTTGCAGTTGGCCACTTTTCACACTGTATAGTCTTGCAGTTGGCCACTTTTCACACTAATGCTACTACATGCAGGTTGCCCGGGTGGTGTTCGTAGCCTGACATGGGTGGTGACACTAGACCTGTGTTCACCGCTTGTTCTATAATTACCTATGGTCTAAATGCGAGCAAAGGATATGTATGTTTATATATTTGTTTATCCTGTAAGAACAATGTGTTCTATAATGCATCGTTCACCAGTAGAAAGTAACATGTTAATTTTTTGTGAAAATGTTATTGTTTTTTTAAGGGAAAGGTGTTTCTTAACTTACCTCCACAGATTTACCTAAAGCTTCTCCCACTTTCGCTGCCAACTGGAGGTGGAATTCTTTTGATAACTTTTCATCAGGTAAATTGGTTCTGAGGAATACAAAAGGCATTTTTCCCGTCTGTCCTATTAGAGACGATAGCAGTAAGAGAGTGACAGTACCACTAGAGTGAGCTGTATCAACTGAGTACGTACTGCCTTGTGAGTGGGGCCACCGGCTGGCAACTGAGTGACCATGATGTAATTGCCACAGCCTGCCACACTCATTATCACAGCCACTCACAGACTTCCACCTTTTAACCCAAAGATAAATCACTTAAAACAATTACTTGTTGGTGGCAAGTGTATGAATCAACCAAATGTACTGGCCTCACGTTGAAGCGGATCTTATAACATTTTAATTTAGTGAAGTTTAGTTACATTAACAGTCAATCTATGGTTCTATGCGTACCTCATATTATGTAAAGGTTGTTATTATAATTCATCATATACTGTACATTTACCGTTTACTTCATTCATTTAATTTTATTATTATTACTGTTGTGGAATAGAATTTGTTATCTAACAATGCTTATTCAGGAAGTTGTGATTCTAAGTTTATATATATATATATATATATATATATATATATATATATATATATATATATATATATATTTCATGTAGATCCACAATGAAAACGTGGATAAGGTAAATCTTGATAAAATCACACGGGAAAAGGGAAACAACGGAGTACCTTAGCTTTCGTCTTTATTCAAGACATCTTCAGAGGCTAAGGTGCTCCGTTGTTTACCTTTTCCCGTGTGAGTTTATCAAGATATATATATATATATATATATATATATATATATATATATATATTTATATATAATAACATATACTGTATACGGTATTAAGGTTTAAATTGAAATATTTCGATAAAAGACCGTGAGTTTTAGAATATTATTTTGTGTTCGAGTATAATTGGAGACTTTGGATTCATTTGACTATTATTATTTTATAAAAAGTGTTTGGGAAGAAAATATAATTATTTATATACTAATAAAATAGTTAAAATGGTATTTTATTGTGGTTCTTATATTTCATGTAGAAAATTACCCCAAATCATTTATCTAGCCTTGTACATGAGATGGGACATGGTGGATCAGCTGGTCCAAGACTACACTATCAACATGAACTTCTACTGAAGTACTGTACTATTTAAAACCACCATTCCCGTATTTGGAGCTGGCAGCTCTCAGTAGCTTCTCCAGACTATAATCATGAGCGTAATCAAGGCAGCCAAGGCAGCTTTACGTAAGGAATTAAAGGCAAAGTTGAATTCTTTAAGCAGTGAAGAGAAGGCCAGACAGTCCGTGATAGTGCAACAGAAAACTTTGCAACATGAACTGTACAAGAGAAGTCAGCGAGTGTCCATATTCTTGAGTATGAACGACGAGATACAGACTGAGCCCATTCTTCGTCATGCTCTTGAGACTGGCAAGACTTGCTTCATCCCAAGGTTATAGACATTATTTGTGTCGTGAAAGACTGTCATTAAGCCAGATTTTTTAAGTTCATAGGTAGTATTTTTCTGTGGTGTTTAACTCTGGTCAGTAATAGTTGAGACTAATTGTGCACCCAAACTACTTAGTGTGCATTATTTCACTGTAGAACATAAATACTTTCTTACCTCATGAAATTGACACAATATGCACGAGCAATATGTCTTCCAGAAATTACATTTAAGCTTACTGGTATTACATCTTTTGTCTGTGATGGACTCCAAAATCCACCTGCCTTGATCTCCTGTGGTTGCCGTGTATCTTGGCTTGAGTTCTTTTAATTTCTTAGACTATGAAAACGCAATTAAAGTGTAGTATTTTAGGCTGGGTTAGGTTTGATAGGTTAAGTTAGATGGGTTGTCTTACAACAATAAATTATTAACAGTCCCTCTCGGTAGCTCCTGACAAGTGCTAACATTCATGTAGTGGCAGATACTGTACTGCTTCTTTCTATAATTTGACGTATAAAATGCACCAAATTAACCTACCAAACATAACCTAAGTTAACTTAACTTGATATACTATGCAACCAAACCAAAACAAAGTTTTATTTTAGGTACACTGCAATAGACCGAGAAGATAATACAGTATAGCGGGTCCGACTAATTACCCAAATGTACCCAAATGTACCCAAATATAGCCACAATGAAGTCAAATAATGGTCCTAGATGAATAAATCGGACTGCCAATCACTTCTCGACTAGTATTTGGTGTCAGAAAGTCACAAAAAATTGGAAAACTTACTTTAATCTGAGTTAATAGATCGCGTGCATGTACCGACGGAGCGAGGAATTACCCAAATGTACCCAAATGTAGTCGCAATGAAGTCAAATAATGGTTCTATATGAATAAATCGGACTGCCAATCACTTCTCGACTAGTATTTGGTGTCACAAAGTCAAAAAATTGGTAAACTTAATTTAATCTGAGTTAATAGATCGAGTGCATGTACCTAACCTAACCTAACCTAACACAACACGACACAACTCAGATTAAATTAAGTTTACAAATTTTTTTTTTACTTTATGACACCAAATAATAATCGAGAAGTGATTCACAGCCCGAATTACGCTTGTACGACCATCATTTGACTTCATTGCGGCAACATTTGGCTACATTTGGGTAATTCCTCGCTCCGCCGGTACATGCACGCGATCTATTAACTCTGATTAAAGTAAGTTTTCCAATTTTTTGTGACTTTCTGACACCAAATACTAGTCGAGAAGTGATTAGCAGTCCGATTTATTCATGTAGGACCATTATTTGACTTCATTGTGGCTATATTTGGCTACATTTGGGTACATTTGGGTAATTAGTCAGACCGCAGTATAGCTGATGTCAATTGACGGCTCCTTCCACATCTGGTAAATAAATCGTTTTTTTTTTTTATCGTTGATAAATGTTGTATTTTTTATTGATTTCAAGAGGAAGAAAGCTTTTATGTTCTATGGTGACATGTCATACAGGAGGTAATTAGGGCATACAATTATCCTTAACTATTACCTTCAGATCACTAAAAGATTCACCCTCAGGGTATTTAACCTGATGATTAAACACCCAAAGGCCACCTGGAGGTAGGTTAGGTTAGCCTAAGGAGTTTCTCTCTTACACCTATGGTTAATGAATTCACTCTTTCAAGACATGGCAATACTTTTATTGACTGTGTTATCTATGATTAATTCTCCAGATAAGCAAAGGTTCCGAGTTAGTTTTAATACAATGTAATTCTATCCTAAGAGGAAAGTTTTGTACCATGTTAGTTTAGCACATGAGCATGTACTGTAAATGAAATCAAGCTTACTGATTATATGTAAACTTGCCAGATATGATAGTAAGTCTACCTATATGGACATGGTGCGTGTCAACTCTTGGGAGGAATATGAGTCCTTACCAGTGACAAAGTGGCAGATTAAGCAGCCACCTCTGGACAAGCAGTGTGACAAAGCGCTTTCTTCAGGAGGACTCGACCTTATTCTTATCCCTGGATTAGCCTTCTCAAAGGAAGGCCATAGGTGATTATTATTTGTGATACTGTACAATACAGGTATAATGAGACTTAATTTTATCCTTGTATTTAGTTTTAGGTTTGTTTCCAGTTACATGTATAAAAAAGAAAAGTACTTTAGTGGACAGTGCACTGCCCCCTTGTTTAATGCTGGGGTTGCATTCACAGGAAACGTCATGTAGAGCATATCCATTATAACACAAGGATATAGGGGATCCTTCAGGTGAACCCAAACTCTCCCCCCCCCTTACACACACACACACACAGACATTCACACCAAAAGCACTTCAAAACCAAAATTCAAAGACATCGTAAAAGTTGTACAACTCTAAATTAACTCACTAATACACATACATCTACGAAATTCATTTAAACTTTATGTTGTGGAGGCACTGGCATGTCCATAAAATCAGTTTCTGAAAGTTTAACACCACAGCCATTTGCAGAGGCTGTATGAGTCACACATGGCTTCCCTCCAGCCTTACCATAGCATTCCGGCCCGGCTGCTGGACTCTCCCCCTCCTAACCCTGAGCAACACTTCCCCTCCTGCTCTCCTGCTAGCACACTAAGAAATGTTTATTCATTTTATGTTTTTTATATACAGCTGCTCCCCGACTTACGGCTGGGTTAGGGACCCAAATCCAGGTCGTAAGTTGAAAATGCTTAAATAATACATAGAAAATCTAAAATGGGTGTCTCTTTTTCTTCTCAGCACCACAAAACTCTCACTTTTAAGCATGCCAGCCATTTTAAATGAATTACAAACGAAAATTTTGTTAGTACACAGCGCAATCACTGACGTTGGGACTCGAAAATACGTAATTTGACAAATTTTTGGTATGACTGAGGTATGTCCGGGTGGTCGTTAGTCGAGTAGGTTGTAAGTCGGGGAGGAGCTGTACTGTATATATATTTATATATACAGTATATATATTTTTTTTCACATTCTGTATGTAGGATTGTGTGTGGATGTAACTGAATAAAGAAAATATGAAGTTAAGCTTATCTACTTGAAAGTACAATTTGAAAAATAGCCATAACATAACTCCTGCTAAATCTCGCCGACAAATGAAAAAAAATATTATTAAATTTGTTTTTAACCTAATGATTAATTTTATTTTTGCACATTCGCTATGAAGGATTGTGTATATATGCACATGTAAATGATTAGAAAAATATGAAGAAAGTTATGTTAATCTACCCAAAATTACGGCTCTAATCTTTTCAGTACTCTTTCACGGAGTCTGACTTACTCTATAGGATAAACATGATCCTATTCTTCTTTTCTAGAGTGTCCCTAGGCAGAGAGGCACTTAGAGAACGTTTAGGTAGAGCCAAGGTGATGAAAGCAAGCGAAAAAATTAAGCTAATCCATGCAAAGATTTTGGTTTTGGCCGGACCCATGTGGTGTGGGGACGCTGCCCATGGACTGTACTGGACTCGACCACTGGCCCAGTGGAGACGCTACCTGAGAACTGGAATGGATCTGGCTGTTGGGCCACACAAAATGTTTTCTACCTGGCAGCATTCAGCCAAATGTTAGCCCAGCTCAGCCCACGTTCAAGCAAATCTTAGCCCTTTGTTAAGCAATACTGGGTAGTGATAAAAAACCGTGTTCAAGCGAATTTATGTTCAATATATCCGTGTTAAGCAAGGGGATTGTGTATACTGTACAGTATAGGCCAGAAATTGTTGTACATTACTTCTAAATTTCCATAATAAGTTAATTGTACACAATCTGTGTGATATTCAGTATATCATGTGTAATGTTCTGACAGAAGGTTTTATTTTGTATGACTTGGGTTTAAGTTTTAGGTTTTATTTTTGTGTGTGTGTCAGAACTTCATGTTGATAGAATGAGAAATAGGGTTGGTGAGGTAACCGGAGTGAACAGTTGGTTCTACAATACTTGACTTAGTCATGGCGTACAGAAGAGTGCAATAATTCTACATAAAGTAAGACAGTGGCTTTAACATCATGATGACTGTTAGATTGACTACTGAAATAAGGAAGTTTTTTATTTAATGCTTTAAAAGATGTTAAACATATGTTGTTATTTAATTATATGTCAAGAGATTTTTTTTTCTGTGATCTTTTATTGTACATTTAAGAAATAGGACACAATTTATCCTTTGATTACTCCATCAGTTGTTTTTATTGATTCTCTTTACTGGTACTAATAAGTAACATTTACAGTCAACACCACTATGAGTGTTGTATGAGGGCCAGCTGTTAGTACACAAAACAGTGGGAATGAGAGTTGTTTATGTGGTTCAGGTGTGGAGGAAGACCACGATCATTCTTTATGTTTGCCATTATATGAGTCAGCATTTTGGATATAAACAGTGACTCTGGTCTGTGTGGAAGGTGCTCTCTTAGCAGGGTCACTAGGGAGTCCAGGGACCTTGTGGAAAGTGAATCAGACTTAGGGACATACATTGTGATGCTTCTTTGTCCTATATTGTTTTAATATGCCTTGTCATTGGTTTCAGGGTCTAGAACTTTAGGCATGCCTTTGTGGTACCTCTCTTACAGGGGTGGTTTACTGGAGTGGTAGACTGCATACCTTCAATATTGAGCACAATCGATGTTCTGGCAGCAGAAGGGTCTACCAAAGAGGTGAATGAACCCGAATTGACTGCTAGGAGTTCTTTGCTGTCAATGTTCTTTAATTGCACCCAGTACCTGATAGACTGTGGGTTAAGGAATTGATGGGTCAGTTAACAAGACTAACCTATTAAGGCTTATGATGTGGTCTTTTTTGAGACCTGCAGTCACAAACAAAGGACGTCTTGTATTACTCAGAGCCATAGAGTGGTGGCTCAAGTTGAAGTGTTCAGTGGTGTCAACCTACCAGCTCATTTTTATGAGACTTTTTGTCTCTAAGAACACGTTTTTCAGTTCCTCTGGTCGGGGGCAAATTGTGTACTGTAGATTTTATAAACAGATGAGAATTCTGTTTTCTAATGTATACTACAGCTGTATTTGATTTTTTCTTACAGAATGGGAAGAGGACGCGGCTATTATGACACATATCTGACAAAGTGTCGAGAGTTGCAAAACCAACCTCCAAGTACAGTTGCATTAGCTTTTAAAGAGCAAATTCTTCCAGAAATTCCTACTGAGGACACAGATATGCCCATTGATATAATACTTACAGCAGATTGAATGAATGTTGTATATTTGATACATTTTTGGAGGGTTGTTACTTATTATCCACTTCAGGTTTTACCATAAATTCATTGGTTATAATAGTGAGTTTTTTTATTTATATCACCTTACATCTGACATAATTTTTAACTTAGATCTTTTATCTGTAAAATAGTGTAGATATTGTTAGTGGGATTTTGCACATTGATTTTTAATAAACTAAACCAGTTCAATTAATTAAATCAACCATTTCTTTCAAGAATGGGAATTTAACATAGAATTTAGGGGTATAACCAGAATTCTAGAAAGGTGGAGATGGGCCCAATGAGGGCTATTGCCCAAGTTGTGTAAGATTTTTGCAGGGGTATTTTCAGGATTTTAGAAAGAGGGTAGGGCCAATAGGACTGTAGTCAGGACTTGTAAAGTGGGATGGGGTTTCTTGCATCATTCAAACAAGATAATTGGTAATCAGAGTGTGAAGTTGCTGTACTGAAAATTCTCATTGCAGAAGACACTGAGACCAAACTGGGTCATGTGTGGTAAAAGCTCTGTGGAAATTCATATTCAGTGAATTTTTTTATGACTTGATCAATACTGTATACACAATATGATTAAGGGCGAGTACAGTAGACATTTTTTTAATTGACCAAACAAGCAGAGTTTGTTGTGTAAGTTACCGGTGCTTTAATGTTGTGCCCAGGATGGAAAAAATTAAGAGACATCATCTGTTACTTATTTTTTATTATTTAACTTTACTTTTTGGTATGTACCGCTGATCAGGCTGTTAACTACTTGAGCTGTAGGTCACGTCTCTGTTACACGTTGTTGGCAAGGATTGGGCATGTACTGACTCCAGAATGTATCTGAACCTGCACCAGTGTTAGTCAAGTCTGATCTTAAATGAGTTCACACTCCATACTGCTGCCATAATGCTCTCTGGCAGGTAATTCCAAGAGTTCACAACTCTCACCCCAAAAGAGTTTGGTGTGTCAATTTTCTGAACCTGTGGCTTCTTCAATTTAAAGCTGTGACTCCTTGTGCAGTAGGCATCCCCTAGTTCCAGGTTTGAACTCACTCAAAATTTTTGACAATTTAAGAAATTTTTTGTATATATTTCATGATTATCAGAGATTTACCTCAAACATTGGTAAACTGTAATTAGATTTAACCTTTATTTTGACTGCCTACCTTTTATGAGCCATCAAGTCCATGTTTGGTTGCAACTGTTTTGTTTTTATAAATCTCATGTAACGACCAGCTTCTGATGGTGTGGGCAATGACTAATTCTTGGTCATGATGTGATGGCCCTTACAGTGTACAGTACAGGTATAAGTTTATTGTTACTGTGCACCATTTTATTTAAGTACAGTGGTTCCTTCTGTCTAGTACTGTATTGCAATATGTTGCATTTGTTTGTGATACAATAATTTATAATTGGTTCCTGTATTAGTATTTATGGGCATTAATGTGATTACATTATATCAAAAGTACAGTACAGGTATGTTCTCTGCTGATATCACTCAGTTTTATCATAACAGAATGTTGTATATCACATTCCATAAGCCATACCACTAATTTTTCTTATTGTGCACTTAGAATCATTAACAAATCAACAAGTAAGAGTCCATATTAAAAAGCATAATGGTCATTGCTTAAATATATTTGCCTTTAATAATGAACCAGACACTTACTGTTAGAAAGTTAAGGTCAGCCATAGAATCAAGATGGTACAGCATCATTTTTTCAGTTACAGGTAAGATAGAAAGCTGTGAAGGAACAGTTACACAAGGGAATCTTTTAATCACATGAGTCAGTAAAATAAACATCAACCACCTCAAGGTCGATGGAATAAGAAAATGAACAACAACAACCAACTGACGCTGGTAGCCACAGGTATAGGTTTACAATTTTTGCATAACGTTTCATATTGTTACACAAAGCAGAGTGGTTGATACTTTTACTGACTATACATAAAGTTATACAGACACACACTGACATCATACAGTGAAATTATCACAAAGTCTATGACATATTTTGGATGGCCCCATAACAGAAATTCTTTATCATGATTGTTCAATACACTTATCATGATTGATACTTTACTCAAACCTATTTTCTAAAACTATCTCTTATAACATGGCTCTACTATACTGTACAGTTTAAAAATGCATTAATGTACTGTACAGTATATTTAGAAGTAAATGTGATAGAATATGATACTTGCAGGAACTAAAGTTGTGTTTGTGAAGCACATTCTCCACAAAATGTTAATCAAATATGTACCTGCATATATGTGAGAAAAGAAAAAAGAATATTTTAACAGCTTCAAAACCTAACCAACAACCAAAAGTTCCATATAAAGAAACACAAATATATCTTTGAGAAAGGGGAGGGTTTTAAAGTAAGCAATTGTATACAATGCATGAGAGTCCTTAATAAACTTAGGCAATATATATATATAAATACCCGGTACTTTCTCGATTTAACAAACTAATTCGAGCTACCCGTTTCTGTTAAATCAAAATTAATGCTAAATTGATCTCCGTTATTTTGCTCGATATACCTAGATCACGCGCACCTACAGTGATTTACTTGCATATATATACACACACACACCTAGATAACATCTTTGCCATCAGGTTTAATTTCTTCCTGTAGCTCATACATTTTCAGAGCTGTTTCCTTACTCTTCCAGGGTGAGGGACAATTCTGCCACCTATCCCGACGACCTAGTCTGTACTTCATACATTTACAAGGCTCTTCTAGGTTAGCTTCATAATGACTCACTGGTTCTCTTCTGCATTTGTTGTACAGCTCCTTACATTGACCATTTGTCAGTTGCAAGTGAAACTCCAACTCAGTATCATATTCATTCTCCCCAAAATATTGAAATCTTCTGGTGCTGAAAGAACAGTAGTTGTTGCCTTGTGGATCCCTGTACCAGGGATTACCTAGCTTGGATGCATCATATTTAGGTATGTCTTCAAACTGGAGGTGGGAGAACATCAGTTTAGCAACACTAACAGATGGGTATTCAACTATCTCCAAAAGGTAAGTGTAAAAACCACCTTGAATCTGCAAGTAACACAGTAATTCATTCAAGTTAATAAGTAAGCTGATGTTGCCATATTTGTTGTGACCCGTTGAAGACACGACAAACTGTATCAATTGCTCATTAGCTTCTAACGCGTAGGAGAATTTCTTGCCAATAATGGGGTTGGGAATTATGGAGCCTTCGTGGAACATTTGCTGATAGTCCTCGAAATGCACAGTATAAGATATATCATAAAACTTATGGTAGTATATTTCATGGGATACAAGAGGGCGATCTGGGTCCGGATACCAAGACTTGAAATATTTATTTGCCCCTAATAAACGGTCATCTGCATGGTAATTCATAGCTTAACTGAAAAAAAAAAATGTCTGATTAATTGCAGCAAAGGTTAGGTTAGGTTACGTTATGTTGAGATACATTTCACTAATTTTATGGTGAAAAAGAACATCACTACTGAATGTATTAAATAAAAAACCTATGAAAATAATACTTTTCTATAAGGAAAAATGGGGTATCACTTATGCATTTTTACCCCCCCTTTTTATTAGGTTTGATGAGCTTGGATTGGGTTAGGTACAATTTAACCATGATATCAGTATTCACTTTTTGTCTTTAACCATTATGATGATAATTGTGGAAGTTTTGACTGTAAACCACTTATCTGTTACCTCAAAGTGTAAAGGCAGATAAGTGTGTCCAAATTCACCATTACCAAAGCTCCTACACAGATCACTGTTGGCACATACAAATGAGTCATATATGGTACATATACCGAGGAATTTCTTATCAGATGTGTTATTGCCGAAATAAAAATCGGTGCCGGTGTGTCATCCAAATTTACCCTCTTTTCTTCTGTGAATGTCTACGGTGATCACAAGTGCACTCTATGGGGTCTAATATTCTTGTGACTTGATCGGCTTATGTCTTCTAATCAGTTATGTATGTCGCAGGGAATTGACCAAGAGGAAACACACCACCACCACCACCTGTTGGCATTTTACAAACTAATGCCATAGTTCGTACGAGCACCACGGCTAAGTTATGAACCTAGTGAATCGTTCTTACGGTTGTTTGTATGGACTTTAGATCTCCCGACAGCTATGAACTTTGTATCTCAACAGTATAAGTGAATATGGGCCCTTGCCTGTTTCTTATGGTCAGGAAATGGAACTCTTAGCGAATGCCTATAATACTCTTCGGTTGTTTCAGCAGGAACATTGTCTGCCTCGTCAGTCTCCCCCACAGCCCGAGAACAGACTTTCTGGAAGTCTACTGCTTCTTTCCGGAAATCCTGAAGGCACAACGTAACTAACACACCTGGCGAAATACTCAACCAATTTCATGACTTCTACTTTGCAGAGACTTATGGAAGCCTTTGATGTAAGGAAGACACTTGTATATAATGAAGTAAATCCACAAAACAGAAGCTTTTTACCTGGGAGGATCTGTTAAATAGGACCTAATTGGCTGAGCTGTGGTGTAATGGTCAGCATCCTCGCCTTGCAAGCAAGCGGACCCAAATTTGATCCTCGGGCAGGGTGAAACTATGGGCAAGTTTCTTTACGTCATTTGTCTCTGTCTACCCAGCAGTAATTGGGAACATGGATGTTAAGCGATTTGCGGATCGTATTCCGGGATAATGGTTAGCCAGTGCAGTTGGTGAGCTGTCCAGTCTTCTCGGACTATTCCGTGACATTGTGTCATGCAGATCGTTAACTTAGGGTGTGGTTGTTGTGTTGGCGACAGCTTCTACACCTTAACAAATTCACACCTAGGAGGCCCTTGGACTGGCCATCCTCGATTTCGAGGGGCTTCCATTATTATTATATTAAAAGGCCGAGTCATAATGTCAACTTTATCGTATCAGTGCCCAATATCCTTCAAAGTCGTATTAATAACATAAAGGTAACATGCTAGTAAGTACATGAATTAGAACAACTTTGACAGGATGTTATTTTTGGATACAATTAATACTTTAACAGTTATTTTGCTTTTAAGTTTTTTTAATATGGCAACTAATTTTCTAAATTGCTGCTATTTTTCAAGATGGCGGCTATTTTTCAAGATGGCAGCCATTTTTCACGATAGAGGCAATTTTTCAAGATCGCAAATATTTTTCAAGATTTTTTTTAAGATGGCCATTTTTCAAGATGGCTATTTTTCAAGATGGCTGATATTTTTCAAGACGGCAACTATTTTTTAAGATGGTGGTCATTTTTCAAGATGGTGGCCATTTTTCAGGATGACTGCTATTTTTCAAGATGACAGCTTACCTAACCTAAACTTATGTTACCTTTACCAAGCTAACCTAAGACTATTGTAGTGTAATTATCTAGATAGACATCCTCCACGCATTCATAATACTTAATTTCAGTCATTACACGGCAACATTTTCAAATTGGATTAATGATGGAATGTAGCACCTTCACTCAACACAGAAAACCGCAATGCACATGACAAACAATTAAGTTCTCTAGAAAATTTTCAATAACATAATTTTTTTTAAATACCATTTGAGGAGATAATTTTTTCCAATAATTTGTCCAACATATCTATAAATCTGTTGATTATATATAAATGTAACTCGCAATACCACTATTATGCACTTTAACCTTTGATTATCTCTGCAAATGTATTTTAAAATAGGTAAGGTTAGATAAGGTAAGGTATATTTAGATAAAGTGAGATAAGGTAAGGTATGCTAAGGTTGAATCCACGACAAAACCCCAACAGTTTTCTACCGACAAAGTGACATATAGAAGCACCTATCCTAACATAATAGTGTTTTATTTTATATATGAGACTGGGGTTTTGTCTGTAGACCGCTAAGGTTAGGTTACAATAGTTTACAGGTACTCAAAAGTCGCCATAAGTTACGAAGGAAGGTCAGCAATTTTAAACAGTTGTGGACTAAGCAAGTCTTTAGTGAATCACCACCGTAGGAGTTTATGAACTCTTAAGCAATTAAGATGTTGGTAACCCGTTAAAGAATCTAGGCCCAGTACGTATGCATACAGAGAGGCGGGTGATTCCTTGTACAGGAGTACCAAGAATTTTTAAGAAAACAAAATCTTGAACTTAAGAACAGTATAATAATTTTATAGATTCATTGTTACTGACTAGCAAGCTACCCAGCCTAAAAGAGGATACTGCTGAAAAACAGGCATATGTACACTTATATTGTATACCTTCACTGTCTACGTACTGCAGATTGTTTGTATACCTACATTGTTTATGTATACCGACACTGTGTACATTGTATATAAGTACAGTAGTCTATGTGTATTTTTTTTTATTTGTATTATACCATATCATTTTCTGTATTATTGAAATCTATATATTCTTTATATTCCTATACTGTGTGCTATAGAATACTAGTATAAGTAGAGTACGTATATGTAATTGTTTGTAACTACAGCAGTTAATGAATGTTGTACACCTACGGAATCATTGTAAACTTGTATATTGATTTTACTTAATAACCATATATCTATCTAACATTCTTGAGAAATAAAAATCGCACCAAGAAAATATCTAAAACTTTTACGCATTCGTGTTTTCTGTTCTTATCTTCGATTTAAATTACGAGGAAACTTATCTGGTTACTGCCTCTATCAAAATACTGTGCAATTGGATATACTGCATGCATATTACAGCACTGGGAAATGCTTACGTGGTTGAGAAACTTGAGATTGACTTAGAAAGGTACAGTACCAAAGTTCAGCGACGCTGCAGGGCGACGCAGGTAACTGTAAAATATGTATAATCAGACTAGAAAACTTTATTTACTAAACATGGTAACTTATTAGAAAAACAAGTTGACATACACATAGAAAGAGCGAAGGTCGCAAGTTTAGACAATGTCGCAACCTAAAAAAAGATCTGTACGAGTTGTTCAGATGGTCACGAGATTGCTTACAAGATGCAACCCAATTACAACAATTTTGTTGATAAACCTTCCCAAAGCTATATAATTAGTAAATAGTGTGTTCCACCCAAAATCTCATGCATGAGACACCCTCGAAATTCTCTGCAGTTGTTTATGAAACAACTGATGCATGTGCTGTTCTTATATACAAATTTAACAAACAGGTCAGTGTGCCACAGCCCAACATTGATGACGCGACCTACCAGCTAAGTGGCTAACATGCCAATGATAGGCGAAAGGAAGACGATAAAGTAAAGGCAAGGCAGACATGGACCGAATTTTCGTTCTTTGACTCCTTCCATTATGTTAATTCTAGTAATTCACGGAATTTCACGACCATGTGAGGTTGTAGTGGATTCCTCCCCTACAAGCACCGAACCTTCTCGAACTCCCCAGCCCACGGAGCGGGGGTCAAATATCTACCCACGCTTATCCCCACCTTATAAGGCCTGACACCACTGTGACCAGCTCTCTTTTCTACCCAGTGCCACCAGCAAGCAACACCACCTCCTCCAAGCCAGCCGGGCGGCTGCCGCTCCCGCCAGCGACCTTGGCGTCCCTCAAGCCGCGTGGCCTCACTTTGGGCACCCTCACCACCCAGCTCTCTCTACTCAACGCTTATTACCATGCTACCTACCCAGCAACAAGCTGCATTGTACATCCAATACAATATGTATACAGTGAGCACATTGTGAGTTTCCTTTCTCCATCCCATACTGAGTGTGCACCAATATCTCATACCCCTACAAGGTTTCATCATGCCATCATCTCAGCGGCAACTTGGAGTTAACCCAATGGGCAACGGTTACTGGCTTCTACAGTGTAATGATGCATGGTATCCAGTTATTATTTACTCATAAAGTTTTGTGTTGTTTCGCCCTATTAATCTGTTAAGTGGCGAAAAAATTATTATGCCTGGCGGACGGAGGTGCATCTTGTAGAGCTCACTGTTGTACATTATAGAAAAGAACAAATATACGGAAAACCCCATGTTTCACAGACTAGAATTTTTTTCCTTCAAAATATTAGTATCGTTGATATATGAGTCTTTTTTGTTGTTTAATTTTGTATTAATATATTTGTTTTCATTTTGTGTAGATGCATGGGATGGCTGCTGGCAGAAACAGCTGAGTGAATGACAACAACATCATGGCATCCTCGACGCTGTGGACAAGTTTAACGAGAAATATTGTCTCTGTTAATGTTAGATCTGTTTCATCATGCGGTAAGTATATATCTTGGTTAACATAATACATACTTATATGGTTCAAGGGAATTTATGGAGCCACAGGTTAAATAGCCTCTTCCAGAGAAGTCTTCTGTGTGTGATGGTTTGAAGTGGAGAACGCCGTCGGATGATTGTCATGCTAAGACTACATCAGTGTGTCATGCTAAGACTACATCAGTGTGTCATGCAAAGACTACATAACCGTGTCATACAAAGACTACATAACCGTGTCGTGCTAAGTCTACATAACCGTGTCATGCTAAGTCTACATCAGTGTGCTATGCTAGGACTCCATCAGTGTGCCATGCTAAAAGACTACATCAGTGTGTCATGCAAAGACTACATAACCATGTCGTGCTAAATCTACAAAACCGTGTCATGCTAAGTCTACATCAGTGTGTCATGCTAAGACTACATCAGTGTGTCATGTTAAGTCTGCATCAGTGTGTCATGCTAAAACTTCATCAGTGTGTCATGTTAAGACTACATCAGTGTGTCATGCTAAGTCTCTATCAGTGTGTCATGTTAAGACTACATCAGTGTGTCATGTTAAATCTACATCAGTGTGTCATGCTAAGACTACATCAGTGTGTCATGTTAAGACTACATCAGTGTGTCATGTTAAGACTACATCAGTGTGTCATGCTAAGACTACATCAGTGTGTCATGTTAAGACTGCATCAGTGTCATGTTAAGACTACTTCAGCATCATGCTAAGACTACTTCAGTGTGTCATTCTAAGACCAGCAGTGTCATGCTAGGACTACATCAGTGTGTCATACTAAAACTAATTAAGTGAATGTCTTGTCTTGTGATAATTATATTTATAGGCAAATTCTGTAAGTTAATCACATCAACAAGTACAGGATATATTTCTACATGCAGTCTGGGTACTTTCCTGTCACTTTCCACCAGTCTTTTATTTCACCTATTTTTTAAGCTTTTTGTTGATGAGCCCCACACAAAAGTGAGAGCAGAGACGAAGTAGATAGAAAAAAGTCTTGTATTAACCACCTCACTTTTTATTACAGGGTCAAGATGTTATGTCAGTGTATCACAGCGGGGAACTCCGACAGTACCTGCCAGGATCACCAGAGTGGAGCAGCAGCATATTATGTGTGCACCTTCACTGCCAATTGTACAGTTCACCAGAAACACAACAAGCTTCTTCAATAAATGTAAGACTTTTTTGCTGTTGATGTCAAGGTTTACTACTACAGTATATTTTCTTTTGAGGTTATATTATAGGCTTTTATGTATTTTGTTGAAGAACTTAGATGAACCACTCCAAGAGATGGTCAGCTAATCACTTGATAATGGATTGGATAATTCATATGGCTTATTACCCAAATTAGGATTATTACTGTCCATACCTATTCTGTTAATGAGTGGGCCTTCCTCTGTGAGGAAAATGTATAGACTGATTAATCTTAATATCACATATATTATAGTAATAAGTTAAACCTTCATGATACTTGTTTACTGTGCACTCTTGTATAAATGATGGTCCACATAAGGGACAGCCTTGATAGGTATTGGCTTTGTCATTTCCTTCTGCTTATGTGGAGGAAGGAGGCATAATCTCTCAGCTTTTCACTTTCAAATAGATGGACTACACATGAGGATTTGTGACAGACAACCCCAAAAATATCTAAGCAGACTTAACTCACCAAACCCAACATATCCTAAAATACTTCAGTTATACTGTACCTGTATTATACTTACTTTTATATTTAACAAAAAAATAATAGAACCAATACCGAGAAATGATATGAACATGATGGACATGACAGGTGAATTTTGAAGCCCTCTTCAAACAAAAGACTTGTAAGTGATTTATGCAAAATTTATTTCTTGTGCATTTTTCATTGATTTCATGAGTTAAAGTGTTTATCGGGTATGTCTCAACTGTTACCAGTGATTCTTTAAAGGAGTAGGAATACAGCTGTGTTCTTCTTTCCACTTATTTGCTAATAATTTATGTGATTTTAGAATTAAGATGTCTTCCAAGCCCTGCTAATACAAACACATACAGTGTATCCAACTAAGTGACATCTGTTCCATTGTGAAGAAAAAGCATTGGGCAAATGCTGATATCGAGGTAAAGATTCGGAAAAGTTTGACTACGGAACACAAAATAGGTTTTACTAGTGTATTTTCTGTTGTTTCAAGTGAATATGACCTTCATTTCCATTGCAAATTAGTGGTTATGGAGATTTGACCCTCCAAATACCAACAGTATTGGTTGCACAAAGTGGGCAGGGGTTTGCAGAGGGAAATTGTGGGGTAAAAACATGCAAAACCTGATTAAACGAATCCTGCTGACCCCCCATTGTGTATAAATGTTACCTTAATTAACAGATACTAGAGGATAAAGTGATCATTGTATTTGGCTTGGAACATGTACCTGTACAGAGCAAAATATTGTCGGTAATGTTCCTTCTTATTGCTGGCACGAGGTACCAAACTCTTGACGCCCTTTACAGTCGTTCTATATTTTGCACATGAACACCTGTAGCACTTCACAGAGGTTGGCAGAATACCATGAGCCTTAAAAATGTCACTGGCAGCAGCTTTTTTGTAAATACTCAGTGAATGATATGTCAAACCAAGAAAAAACACTGGTGTAGAGAGAAGCCATCTTGTGACTACCCAACTAAAATTCAAAATATGGAGGATGTGCAGGATTATTGCGTAACACAGGGCTGTATTCAAGATCATTTTATGGGCTTTCTTCATGAGGAATCCTCACAGTGAGCTTTGCCCAAGCCATGGGCATTGGTCACATTCTTGGTGGTACAAATTGTGGGGTTTGCATGGGACTTACTCCAGGTCTGCCAACAATTACTGTTAGTTGTGGGCAATAAAAATAAAATAAAGATATACTGAATCAATAGAATTATCATATACGTATTCTGTTTTGTACAAATCTTGTGGTATTTTTTATACAAGTTGCCCATAATCTGCTGAGTTACTGCATGTCGTCTGTTGGCTTACAATTGACCTGCTCAGTCCAAGCGTATTCTCACGTCCACATAAAATGTAAAATTATACCATGACGCTTCAATAAAGCTGCTTTCATTGGTACCTGATAACAAGTACTTTCTGTTTAATATGGCAAGGGAGTTGGTGAGGTTAGGTAGGTTTCTTTGGCTGGTTAGGTCAGGTTCTATTATGTACAGAATTATTCGTTTATGGCAGAAATGTATAGAATGAAAGGTACTCAGAATGATGAGTTATATCTAGAACTGGACCCAAAAATATTGTGGGACATTGGGCAACTTGTAAAAATTTCCCAATCTTGTATACTGGTGATGATAAATGAATTCGCATGTGTCTGTGTGTGAGGTTAGAGTGAAGACTTCAGCATCAGTATTGACTCAACCCTGACCTAGGCTAATATGCTATCTGATTAATATATCACCTGTAAAAATATTGACAACAAAAGAGAAATCTTCCTGGAGTGTGTCAAACAACCCAAACTGTAATGTTAGTTATGGGCAATAAAATAAAGATAATCTAAATCAGTAGAATTATCAAATATATCTTCTATATTAGTGTGTAGTGTTATATTAGAGTAGGCCTAAAGACATCAACAAAATTGAAGGGATATTTCTATAGTAAGACGTTCCTGTATATTCACACTAGATTCATGAATGGGTTTCAAATTTGGTGATCTGATTTTTGGTAAACAAACATGAAATGTCAAATTTTGGGGGTGGAGTATCAATGTCTAAATGCCATATCCAGCCTTTTCCTTCAGCGAAATTTATTATATATATGTATGATGACTATTTTTTTTTTTACTATACTGTACAGTACTAGAAGCATTGCAGCATATTTGTAATTGCAATTATGTTAATAGTCAGCATTGTTTATCCTTAGGGCCTGCTTAGAGTGCCCACCCCCTTCTCACGAAAATTCCTGTAATATCTGAGCATTCCCCATGCTTCTTGAATGCAAAATGTGGGCAATCCCCATAGGGAGATCTGAAGCTAAACGATCTTGAATATGGCCCAGAAACTGACGGTGATTAGCGGGACATACTCGTATGAGTCAGATTTAAACAGTGTCTCCAAAATGTAAGTCCCTGTGTGAAATCGATAAGTCCCAAATACTCCAAAAATATAAATTTGCTGTGGAAAGTTTGTATATAGTATATTTTGGGGGGGCTTTATCTCCATATAAATATGAAGTATACCTTTCCGAATCTTCACCGCTACAGCAAATGTTTGACCAAGTACAAAACAAATGCTACTGGTACACCCAACAAAACTTAGATGCGTTCATGGTATAGTTTATGATATTGTATGAGTTTTTGTTTAATAATAAATTCAGGAAACCCCAGCCAAAATGGGTAAAAACATCCAGCTTAATGATAAATGTTCCTCCTGGAAGAAAAAGCCCAAAAGAGAACTGTTAATTTAAGGTAATTGAAGATATAAGGCAGATGTTTAAGTAGCACTGATGAGGAAACACTGCTTGCTTGAGAACCAAAACAAAAAATTCCCTAGATATTCCCTGCTAAGTTAGAGGTGCATCTCTTAAGGTGGTGCAGCTAATGGGGTGGGAAATGTGGTTTGATATATTCAAGAGAATATTTCACAATCATAAGTACTGTACAGTACAGTACAGTACAGTAGTTCACTCTACCTAACCTGTCACATCATAGATATACAGTATTGGTCTCATGAAATGTTAGTTTAGGTGCACTTTACATATCAGACTGGTGTGTTTAATCTCTTTAGTCTGAACACCTTCAAATCCAACTCAATGCAAGATGTGACATACAACTCATATCTTTGATGCTTGGTGGGCCTACAGTTTACAATCGATTCATCTTTAGGTACATAAGGTTTAAATGTAAAGGTAGTTAGATGATTTTTTTGAAATCTCGACTTTCATCATTGATGTAATTAGCCACTCTGTGCACATTCCATAGCTATATATTTCACTTTCAGTGCTGTGTCAACTGACTCACGTTTTACCTCAGTAGATGCAGATATGTGCTCATCCACCGTATGCTCAGTTTGACCTGGAATCCTAACCTCCTCTTTCCTATTAAACAAAGGTTTCTCTATTTTTTAATTTTGCATGCCCAAAGTTTCCAGGAATGTAATTCATGAATGCAGAGATTTAATTTACATCACTCGGGATTTATGATAATTTAAATTTTAAGGAATGGGCTCTCATATTTGTGTCTGGGGAATATGTGTTGTCAATCCATCTGCTCTTGTTTAGCCTTTTACCAAGAAGTATTTTTATTACAGTATCCGCTGCACAGTTATGGAAAGGCGTGACAAGGTGTGAGCAACTTGAAAGAAGCGAGCCAGGAAGGGTGTTGGCAAGAGAAGAGCCAAAGATTTGAATAGGGGTCAAATAATTGGTGTTGGTAAGTAGTTTGACATTTTGATATGCTTATCTTGTTTTTTTGTAATATTTTGTAATACCATTAATTAAAGTGTTTACAAAGTTATGATTGGCAAATTTATCATTTTTTTTACTTTAGGAAAGGTGAATATGGTGTGGCCTGGCTTGAATGCTCCAGTATTACGTGGGAAAGAACTAATTCAACAAATGAAGACCCTCTTGAGAGAGGTTGGTCTGGCACTAAAATGCCTGGGAGGAGTATTGGCATCCCAGATCCCATCGGAGAAGGTATATTTTAACATAACCTAATGCAGTAACCTAAACTAATCCAATACTCTAATATAACAACCTAACTTAGTAGTAAGAACCTAAACTATCCCAGCAACCTTACCTAACCCAAACCAACTGTGTCCACTGTGTCTCATGCTCTCCTGGTGTTCTTGTGATGCACATTGTTTCACACTCTCTCACTAACTTAACTGTACTTAAAATACTGTACAACATAATCCCAGAGCCAAACTCATAATGCTGGGTATTTTCAACATCCACAACACACAGTGGATGGCTTATTATGCTCATTGACCAAGTCGGTGTGACAAGGAGCACTTGGGCACTCACTTCATCTTACACAAAGTCAACATTCCCACATGGATTCCTATTATTGTCACTTATCTCTTGGAACATGTTGCCTCTACTGCTGTCACTTGTCTGTTGGGACATGTTGCCTTGGTGATTCAGTTCAGAAAAAAATCCACCATAACATTAACAATTATAAAATTATCAGAAATGTCCATCATACTATTGCACATACAGGAATATCTCATTGTTTTCTTTACTCTTTAGATTCTTCTAGTTTGTGTTTTGTTGAATTACACACAATAGTGCAATTACCATTAGCCCACCACAGTATCTGGGAGATCCCTTCTACATATCTTAAATTATTGAGAGTTTTTGTTTCAATAACATGGAATGAATTTGTCAATTGTTTACATATTTAGATACAGAACACTATAACCTCAGGATAACCAGAAGTGTGTGGGCCTACCAAGTTAATATTCATTCCATCAATTCTAAATTTTTAGTTCCTTGTCAAATTTTTGTCTGCCACACTTCAAAATTCATAAAGCCAAGTATAGACTCAACACTCACACCACCACCCACACAGCCACTGAACCAGTTTTCCTCATTTTCTCTCATGTAATAATATATGGAAAATTAAATAAAAAAGACAATGTTTCTCTGTTCTTAAATTTCATACCTTATTTAGAATGCTCAAATATTTCATAAAACAGTTTATTTTGTAAAGTAGATTTTGGGTTGACAGAAAACTTGTACCCATGATTTAAATGTCTTGCTTTGTGAGTACAGGAATCTTTCACATTTAATACTTAAATAAGTAATACAAAAAGTTTGAATTAGAAATAAGATGCTGGGCTCTGGCACTTCATTTAGGGGTGTCTTGTCAGTTTCCTGAAAACACCATTAGATTATTAGAGATCTGATGCACCATTAGATTGTTAAAGACGACACTGGATACACCATTAGATTGTTAAAGACGACACTGGATACACCATTAGATTGTTAAAGACGACACTGGATACACCATTAGATTGTTAAAGACGACACTGGATACACCATTAGATTGTTAAAGACGACACTGGATACACCATTAGATTGTTAAAAGAATATTCTTACAGTTCATTTAATTAACAAGAAATAAACTAAAATTATATGTTTAAAATACAGTAATTTGCTCTGATGATATTTTAATAGAATATTACCCCCGGTAGTCATCTGTGACGCGTGACCATATACAATACTGGATTTTTACTGAAACGAAGTTGTGTAAAAAGATTAAAATACAGTATTGAAGTAATATGGACTTATTTCAGATACTTTTGAAGGATTTGATACAAAAGTGCTTGAGTTGAAAGTTGTGACCTGCATGACCGCCATCTTAGAGAAAACGACGAATGAGCATATTTGTCGTTACTGGAAATGGCAACGGTTTAGGTGGGTTTGCCCTCGCTAAAGCTACAACTGTGCCAGATGCTATTAGGAAAGTGAAGAATATGGCAGGACAAAGACTTCTCTACATTGAGCGTTACAATGAACACACTGGTGAGTGACAAAGAATATTAAAAAAAATAAGTCATTTTTATGATATTCTTTTATATTTCTACTATGTTGTTAACACTCAGGAGAGAGCTTGGGTGGCAGCCACACCTCTGATAGTCCAGGGGTTGGGATAGCAGCCACACCCTTATGGTCTTGGGGGGCTAGGCATCCCCACCCCTTGTGGTCCAGAGGCTGGCGAGGCAGCCATACTCCATGTTTATGCTTTTATTGGTACAAAATTTTTTTTCCCAAATTGAAGGAAGTTACTTATATATAATGTACACTGTATTAAAATTTTTGTGTATACAGTAATTCATATTAATACAGTAATTAAAAATTTTGGTGAATAAAATATTTAAAGTTTTGGGGATTTTTACATTTTTATATGTATCTTTCTGTGTGGAAACCCTGAGAGTGCTAACAATCTAATTTATTTTTTAATAATGTATACCGTACTGTAATTGTATTTACATTTACTTTTAACAATAGTGGGTGCACCTTCTGTACTACATTACCCCTGTGCACCCTCTTTATTGTGTCACCTTTACCCTTCTACACCATACAATACTAGCTTTAAAAAGGTCTTGGAAATATTTTAATAATTTTTTTATTCTATTTTACAGTCCTCCATGACTTCTTCACTCAATTTGGCAAAACAAAAATATTTGTCAAAAAGGTGCCTGAGGGTCATGGGTTAGTGTGTCACCGAGCCATCCGCACCATATGTGAAGTCATTGGAATCAAGGACATTCATGCTAAGGTTGAAGGTCCCAGCAATATTCAGAACCTCACCAAGGCATTTTTTTTAGGACTCATTAACCAGGTACAGTACATCAGTAAAACACACTATTTTTATTTACAGTGGTTGAAATACTTAAGAAAAATTAATTGTAAAATCTACTTTGCAGTCTTGAACTGAATTTAAACACTGCTATGTGATTTTAGATTTGTTTTATAAATGGGGAATCTTAGATTGTAAAATGCAGTTCATAAGGTCATTGTACTCCCTGCAGGTGTTGAAGTGAATAACAGTACTGTATGTTTCATACTGCTGTCATAAAATGACCAGTTGGTAAATGCTGCATAAGTATGGTAGGTGGAGTTTATAAGAGAAGGAAAGGGATTATGGCTGTATTATATCTTCTTTTAGATGTGTTACTTTATAACTTGTGTCTGGAAGTGTTGCTTACAGGCTTCAGATATACAGGTACTATACAGGAGGAAATTCCTGTATTCCTGTCCAACATTAGGCTAATGTCTGACTCAGCCAGTATTGTTAGCATGATACTGTACAAAGTATTGAAACGTAAGTGAGGTTCTCCTTGGATCACCTTACTAGATTTTAAAATTTTTTGGGTGATTTTTGCTCAAAGGAAGCCAAGTGTTTTATAAGCAGTCCTCATGATTTGTTAAAGGTAGGCCATGTTCTGTAATTGAATGGCCGATATTTTGTGTTAATAATTGATACAGAAATTCATTGTCTGTCTATACTGTATATATTCCCAGAAAACACATCAGAAATTAGCAGATGAGAAGCAGCTGCATCTAGTTGAGTTCCGTGATGAGACCCTCAACTTTCCCAAAGTGATCGCGTCACCTCAGTCAAGCAAGGTTCGCACTGCAGATGAAATACCCAATACCGAAGAACTGGATTTCGGTCGTGTAAGTTACTGTGACCATTGTTGTGATCACTTTAAAAGCAAATTCATCTTATAGTAGACCAGCCATTCATGAGAAGGTGCTCTAAAAATTTTTGTTGTGACATTTTCTGTTGAAAGCAAGTATCGATGCTAGATCTATCACTCATAGCATTAGAATAATGCTGTGGGTAGATACTAATATATTTTGGCTTGAAGGTCATTTACAAGGTCAAATATTTCATATTTGGTCAAAAGCATATTTTTTTGTATTTCTCGCTTATTACCTAACATTTACCTCAAGATACCTGACCTAAAAAGCATGTTGCTTGTTATTGCCAGCTTATTAGAATTATCTTGGAAAAAATATGTAAAGATTTTTATTTTTTATATATTTTTTTTTTTAAATTGTGAAATCTGCAAAGAAATAGGATACGAGTTAAGTGTGCATCGGCCCCTTGATGTTTTGTGTGTGAGAATCATTAAGTGGATGTCATACGCTGATCTGCCCAGCCACTTTCACTTTCCCCAGTTGGAAGGTAGATACCCACTTACAGTTGGATGAACTAGGAGTGCCTTGGGCACAAACTACCATTCCATAGAATAAGTCAAGCTCTAACCTATGCTGCCACATCAATTATCACTCAGTAACTTTCATTGCAAATAGAAACACTCAAAATCTGGAGGAAAAAATTCTTTATGTGAACATTTTAACTATTAACCTTACTGATAGTAATTTTTTCCAACTAATTTTATTCAGTTGTAATTTCTTTCCCTAACACTTGCCTAAATTCTCTCCACAAGATTTGTCAAACAGCTCTATCTCAAAATGGAAAGAATAAGGGGCAGAGTATTGATTCAAAATGTGTACTGCATCTATTTTTTTATTGCAGCATGTAATGTGTGGCAGGGTACAGTTAAAGAAAAAGAAATGCACCTTATGAGTCATTGCCAAGCTATGACATATATCTGAAGAAATCGCTAAGCGCAACCACGAACAGGTAAACGCTTTGTTTTGGTGTTAAATGGGGTATGGTATGGATTGGGTGAGCATATTTGTGATACAAAACTGGAAACCATGTACATGAATAAACCAAGTGAGTGTCTTGGAGCTTTCCTCGGTGTGGAAGAGGAACAAGAACACGACTGTTATGCCAGCTTAAAAGAACAAATGGCAGTGAAGGAAGGAAGAATCTGGATTGGTCTTGATTCTGGCCACCTGCAAAATAGCCAGAAGGCAAGAAAAGAAAACAAGCTTTCCATTTTATGAGTCAGAGTTGTGTGTAATGAAGCCAGTTGTTGTATGCGGATCCTATAGTTCCATCTTGAACAAATACAGTAACAGCACTTCATCACACATGCTGTATTGAGACTTCTCCTCCATATAACATACAAAAAAGTTGACTCACTTGTGATGAAGGAAATACCGGTATGTCTAATAAACCCTTTTGATAATACAGTACTGTATATATTTTGTTTTTCATGAAGGTACAGTACAGTACTTCGGTTAACATTGACCTTGAATAATGTTTGGTATAATCACCGGAAACATGTTCAGGGTTCACTTTGTACTTTTTGTAGACTTTAATTATCCATTTTATGAGACTAATTCAAATATGACTGCCTAGTGTAATCTGCCTGCCACCAGTACTGTATATGCCAGAACCATTAGCTTCCAACAATACCCTGTAATTTAAATATGGTTTTTGTGCAGAAATATTTATTCTCTTATATATTTTTTTACATTATGAGAATGTTTTCCTTCATATTTACTTTTTTGCATATTCTGTATGAACAATTGTGTGCATGTAACAGACTTAAAAAATAATAATACAAATAAGAATATCCTGAAATTATGAGTTGTAGAATAACGATAACACAGTTTTGCCCGGTAGGAAGAGGTGGAGGATGTAGCTATGGGGACAAGCTAACTTAGTGACTTGCCAAGTCCACACACACCGCGTTCATTTCACTCGCTTACACATCTATGCTCTTCATGTTTCTTATATTATAGCAGCATGTTTTTCAATATACTGCAATAAGATAATTACAATAACATTGTGTGTGTGCATGATGTTAGTAAAGTGTAAACATTTAAAGTAGAATGTACCATTGCCACATGAAGAATTCTAGAACACTCGGTGTATTTTTTTACGTCACGATTTGGAAGTGCAGGTACTGATGCGGGAAGAGCATCTCCTGCCCGTAAATTTTCACACTTGTGCTCCGTGTGAACATTCCCATTGAAATTCATTAATTTCTAAAAGGTGTTGGTCCTTACACATGGGAAAAAAGCGTTTGTGTGAGCGGGCCTTACGTACGAATATGAGAATGAGGTATTCCTGTATTTTGTTCTTTCATCAAATCAAGGATCCTGACTTACTAGTATTGTATTATATATAATTATATCACACAAAGATGGGTAAACAATTTGTATGTGAATCAATATTCTCCCCCAGTTGTTGGGAAAGTGTACATCTCATATTGAGAGAGATGTACTGGATCTTCATGGGTTTCTCTAGTAAGAGTAACTGTCCTTGGAACAAGAATTATGGATCTACATCTACAGTATATCTTCAGTATTTATTTCCCTACAGATATCACTGTGATGCTTCTGAAACAGCTGTAAAGAAAGCATGAAGGCACATGATTAAGTGAACATGAAACAATAAACATTTCTCATTTACTTAACATAAGAATGCACCTAACAGGTTGATATAAACTAAAGCCCAAAAATAACATCTGAAAGTGGAATCAACTGCTAGAAGTATCTACTGTATTTCAAGAATGCCATACAGATGATTGTAACTTTTGTAAGACAAAGTAAAATAAGGTACTGTACAGAACTTGATTTATTTTTATTTTGTTTTCTCCCTCAGATGAAAATTGACATGTTGGTGGAACATGGTGAATTACATAGCTTCTACACCGAGCAGTATCCTGAGTGTAGGCCGGGAACCCCATTGGAAGTAGAAACCACTCTTGATAAATCATCACTGCAAAGAAACAAATTTGAATGTGAGACAAGCAAACTTAATAAAGTAGGCTGTACACTTATCTGCTAGTATCTCAATATTTACCAAGTGTTTACTGTACATAAATGCTGACACTTCAAGATACATGTTGAATGATGTCGAAGAGAAGCATTAAAATGTAAAATTAAACTTAAAACCAAGTGTTTAACTTAACACTCACAGGACAACTACATAAACCCATTATCACAAAGGGTGATCTACACTTTTAGTAAATCACACAGCTCTAGTATATTAATGGTGAAATCACATATCTTTTGAGTCAGAAATTTTCAATTTAACCTTTTTGCTGCTGCAGATGTAACCTTCTTACCATCTCCTGTGCAGCAAATTTTCAGACATTAAAAAATATACAGTTCCTAGTTTTTATGATCAAATTTTTATGCAAAAAGTAGGGGATACCACTACATATGCAATTTATTTTTGAGATGCTAAAATTCATGCATTTCCTTGGATTATTTACAGACACTAGCAACCAGTAATACCTCACAGCTTGGCCTGTTAGTGGGAGGGCTAGAAGAATGTGGCTAGTGATGAGTCTAACTGGGCATTGCTGCCAGTGATGTTAACAAAACAATGACAAGAATATTATCTGTAAATCTTCATTTCTATCAGGTAATTATTTATGATTTGAATCAGTATATATAGTGAATGAGGTTCTTGTCTTCAGGCAGCAACATAATGAAAGAATCTAGGGATGTGGTAGGCAAACCCAGGATAAAGGAGCTTACTGGTACCCCCAGGATGGTTTGGTTGGATGGTATTGTGTTGTAATCTTGAGGCATTGTAATAATTCCTGATTAATATTCAGAGACATGGCATCATACGCTCCAACCAACCTCCATCAGGCTGACAAGCTTTAACTAATATCTTGTATGTGACCGAGGGGAGCCAGCATGGAGAAAAACAATTTTTCACCAGACACTGATGATAAAAACTGCAGATTGTGTGACCACTAAGTATTCTATACACTTTTTTTGTTAAAATTCTTTGTCTGTTGTGCATTGTATATTCTGTACAGTAGTAGTTAAAATTTCTTTTAAGATAATGTTATTGATATTTTTATATCCTTTCTTCATCAATGCAGATTACTGTACTGTAACATAATATCATCAATTATATTATAATTCTATAAACAAGACATTTTACCTAATTTAGCTACAAGAGGTAGCTATGCTGAGGGAAGGAGACCAGTGGCTTATGTACTAGGTTACCTCCAGTGTTCCTGATTATTATGTCTAGGGTTATTTTGAAGCCTAGTACTTTCTCGATTCCACAACTTGAGCTAGTAGACCATTCCATAGATCTATCACCCTCTGTGTGAATATTTTCCTATGTTCGTTCTACATGATAACTTGGCGAGCTTGAGGTTATGTCCCTTGTGTTGGTGGTGCGTGATATCACAAAAAATCGCACGGGTTCACATTTTCCATCCATTTCAAGATTTTGAATGACTGTGAAATCTTCAAATAAGGAGTTTCTGTGCTCCCTTCCAACCATCCTTATATACCTTATCAGGAAATGACTTACAAGATTGAAAATAAGACAGGTTGAACATTTCAAATTCCATGTATTCTAACCAAACCCAAAACAGTACAGTACAGTATAGTCTGCATTATGCGGCTTTTGTTCTGCGTTTTGTCATTTACCGCGTGCCTTGCCAGAATGAAAATGCTTTAATTAAAGTAATTTTGGTTTTCTGACAGCTGGTCAACCAGCGCGCCATTCTGGATTCAAACCTCCCGCCATGCCTGACCACACGCTGGGGGAAGCGGCAAAGTGCAGAGTATGTCACTGTTGCATTATCGGTGACGTCATATGACGTATCGGACTGTGATTGGGCCACGCATCCTTACCACCCTCCCCCACTAGCTGTGATTGGTTTAATGTAATATGACGTGCCCTACCACGGGAGGGAAGAAGTCGCTGACCTAGCAGGGCCTGTCTCATTGTTCTCAGTTCTCTCTTGTGCCCGCTATTCCCCTCACAATGGCTTATGCGGGACCCCCACTACCAGAGAAAAATATTGAATTTCCTGGACCAAGCCATGATTGTGTGAAGGAAATCATCGAGTTGGGGGAGAAAATTAAGTTCATCCTTAACAACTACCCAGACAAGCATCGGTATGAAGCATCTAATAACCATCTGACGAAATTTATGGAGCTGTATATCCAGATCTATCTAGACAACATCAAGGCTAGTCGTCAACGTAGTATTGAGGACTTCCTCGCCTGCAACCCACCACAACCACAGCCAGCCCAAGTCAGTGATAGTGACGATATGGACTTTGAGGGGTTTATCAGGGTGGCCCTGCAAACCCCTGTGAGTAGTGAAAGTGATTCACCGGAGGGCAACTAATCTGCCTCGGAACCAGCCGCCATCCATGTGTGCCGACCCAGCTATTCTACTAACGTAAGTGTTAAAAAACCTAATATTATTGATATTTCTCTTAATTATTAATTATGTGTGCTTACCATCATAAAATTAAGATGTTATTTTTACTACAACGCACGTATTGTGTCGGAAAAAGTGGAGTTTGGGGGTCGGCCCAGTCTCTATTTCAATTAATCCCATATGTTCTGTTATTTCATTTACGCATTTCTCGTTTTACGCGGGCCTCCACGGGTTCAATTGACCGCGTAAATGCAGATATACTGTATTAGATTTTTTTTGGGGGGGGGGGGACGATCAAATTGGATTTTTTTCCACCGTTAAGTTCTTGGAGGCATAATGTTAAGAGACAAGTAACAATCAATTTGTAAAATACAGTACAACTTGTACAGTACAGTACAGTAATAGGTTGAAGATATGAAAACTATACAGTATCTAATAACTTGTCAAGTTTTTCTGAAAAAAATTCAGGGACAATGGACTTTCAAATCTGAACTACCCGATATGTGCAAGAAAATAATAGTGACTGGATTTTTTTTTTTTTTTTTACATAAGATGGTGATAAATGTGGGAATTTTAAAGGACTGGACCCAAAGAATTTCACAGCTCTTGATTTTTTCTTGTACAAAAGTTAGGTTTTATCCAAGAGAAAAGATGTCTCATGGAATTTTTGCAGGTGCAATTATGTTTTATGTACAGCATACAAACACTAGGCTCTCCCTCCTTCAGTCTGAAGAGCTCCTGATAAAACTTATCTCTTACCTGAGTGGAGCAACCCATGATGATATGAAGTGCATTCCCTTGCTGGGGTCTGGGGGGGGGGGTGGTACATAGGAGTGTGATTCCTTGGGAAATCCCATCTGGCCTTCTGCACATAAGCACTATTCGCGTTCATCCAGTTTTGCTCTAAGACCTACTGCCATGGCTGTTCCAATCTCCTCAAGGCACTGTGTAACAGCAGGACTCATCAGGAGTTGTGATTGATAAATTAAGGACACTCATATAAAATTCATATGATATGGATGGAAGTGAATCCTGAAGTTAAAACATTATTAATCCTTGAAAAGATTCGGGGCTAAAGCCCCGGAAGCCCACCCCTAACGAAGTCTTGGTGGATATACGAGCTAAACTTAAAAAGAAAAGAAATGGGTGAATTTCATCACTTAGTTAAAGAACTAGAAGAACATCCAAGTTGATACCATATGTATTTCAGAATGAACCAGGAAGAATGTATTTTTTTACATGATCTCGTTAAAGAAGACATACAAAAGCAAAATACACAATTTTGTGCTTCACTCAGTACTGGTGAAAAATTAGCTGTATGTCTAAGGTACCGGGGCAAGTATTAAATAATACAGCTATTATTTAAAAAGTTTATTAAGGTAAAATGGTTACTTGTAATGCAAATTTACTTTTTTTTTCAACTCATGAAAATTTACCTTTTTTCAAACTTGAAACGAAATATTAAATTTTTCAATTTAAAAAAAATTCATTATGAAACATGATTTTGTTTTCAATTTGAATAAAGAAAAATTACCAAATGTTTCAATTTTGAAAAAAACAATATTTTTTTAATTTTGAAACAAAAAAATTAGTTATTTGTTTTAAGGACCAAATTGAAAACCTGTAAGTTCTAACACTGAAGGCCTATTGGTTTCTGCAGTTGTTAGGTTCTATGGATCCATTTCAGTGTCCATTTGGGGTGAATATACTGAATTACTAGTTAATGCTGAATTTGATACTGAGGATGCTGTTAATGTTGTAATTCATTCATGCTTATTTTTGCGTGCAATACATTACTCAAGTGTAATTTTTTTTTACATCTTCGCCATGCTAAAGAAAAACATAACAGTTACATCTATTTCTCTTGCTTGCCTCTTTTTGTATTTGTTTTTTTTCTCAAGGAAGCGTTTTCCCTTATTATATGAACCATTTCTTCAATAGAACTGTAACGGGTTTCTCGTTTTCTTTTTTTGATAACACTACGGTGTGAAACTGCAATTTTATCAGGGGTGATTTCTACTTGTGGATCGGTGCATGACTGTTCAGGATTCCCATTTGTTTCACTGACGTTTTTTTTCGGATTCTTGTGTATAATCAAGTAATCAACGTAAGCATAATTTAGATCATTTTGAGTACCTTCCTCCATTACGTTGTTATGTGTCTTCCAAGTTACTATAAACGGCAATGACCGGCCAAATGACCTCAGATCTCGTTATCAGGTCATCCTCTACCGCCTGGTCTCCAGGTAAGGTGAGGTCGCCCTCTGTGGGTACATTGTGTGAGGACACCTCGTGTGAGATCATGTAATTCACCCCCAAGGGTGATAACCCTTCTCTCAGCTAAAACATGACATCCACTAATCCACACACCAACCACCACAGCAAACATAATTAGAACTTACAAGAACAGGCGACATAACTAGTCACGTCAGATCAGGTAAAAAATATGACTCACTAATCATCTATCCTACGTCTACCTCAAATGTTTTCAAAGCATTTTTAACCTTGGGCCACTGACAAATAAATTTGTGTAACATATCAATTTTGTACTGACCATCACTAACGTTTAAAGAATTAATTTCTCTAATCAAACTTGCTTCAACTAGATGATTATTGTTCCTAATATGAACGAAAAGTGCACTGCTTTCAGTATGCCGTTCTAATATTGTGATTTTATCAAGATTAATCTTATCCACGTTTCCATTGCGGATCTACATGATTATATATATATATATATATATATATATATATATATATATATATATATATATATATATATATATATATATATATATATATATATATATATATATATATATGCAAGTAAATCACTGTAGGTGCGCGTGATCCAGGTATATGCTGATAACCACAGGATATATATATATATATATATATATGCCGATAACCACAAGGAAAAATAAAACACGAAGTTCCCAAGCGTTTTCATAAGAAAATAAGGAGTCTGCAATAGGCCGGTTGGCCTGTGCATGGCAGCTCCTGTCGAGAGTTACTACCACTCTATCATCCATGAATCTATCTAGCCTCCTTTTGAAACTTTCCAGAGTTCCCGCACTTACTACAAAGTTGCTAAGCTTGTTCCACTCGTCCACCACCCTATTTGTGTAATTCACATCTTCAGGGGTGAGTAAAGACTAAGGAGAAGTACAAAACAAGGTACTGTATATATATATATATATATATATATATATATATATATATATATATATATATATATATATATATATATATATATATATATACAGAGGAGGGTGAGATCAAGTCCACAGTGGTCAGGTATAGGTAATGACCCTACTAATCTTCAAAAAAAAAGCACCGCAGCGGTCGGTAGTCAGGTCAGAGGGTAAGCTGACCCAACCTTCTCACCTGGTTACAAATCTTCTTAATTACGAAATTATCCAGTTTGTACATACCATTACTCAAATTCATGTTGACGGATTCGGTATGTTTAATGAGACTAGATTCTATGATGTTCCTACTGTCAATTGAATTACAAGGTAATATTGAGGAGGCATTATCCCAGTGAAGGCAATGCTTATTATCCCTCAAATGAACAAACAGCATTGGATTCCTGGTCTGTCCTAACACTAAATGGGACTGCCCAGCATGGGCCAATAGGCCCGCTGCAGTTTCCTCCATTCTTATGTCCATATATATATATATATATATATATATATATATATATATATATATATATATATATATATATATATATATATATATATATATATATATATATATATATATATATATATATATTTATGTAGATCCACAATGAAAACGTGGATAAGATAAATCTTGATAAATATATATATAAATTATATATATATATATATATATATATATATATATATATATATATATATATATATATATATATATATATATATATATATATATATATATATATATATATATGTGTGTGTGTGTGTGTGTGTGTCAGTAAAATTGTCATAAAGTTTTATAATTGAATAAGCATGTTATAAAATCTGCAATTATACAGTTGAGCATGGATATAGATAAATGTAGGTATACATCCCACGCAAGCCGTGGGAGTATATACAGTTTCTGTCGAGACAGTTGCAGGTAAACAGTAAGGTAATTTGGCCAAGGTTAGCACGTAAACAATTATATAAAATCTTCATGTTCGCCAGAGTCAGAAAATGACGAAAGTTTTATAACCAAATCTACTGCTGTATAAACACGTCATCTACAGTACATCTTCATCGACTCCTTCACCAATTATAGTTTTGTATTTTTACAGTTATGAAAAAGAGCATAATACGGCCACTTTCTCTTTTTATAGAGCATCTACATTCATATTGAAAAGACGACACAGAATACGATAAATAAATATAAAACTTGCCTTGTTTCTGATCAACTAATGTAGAAGAATGCATGTGTTAGAAATATACTGAGAAAGTATTATGGCGGGACGTTCAAATTTGTCCTCGAAACTTTCACAAGTGGCAAGGTGTTGCAACGGCCACTGATGGCTGTGTTTTCAACAATTATATTACCCAGACCAAATTAAATCTTTGTATTTTATCAAGTAGTACATGTAATAAAATAGTTGATTATGAAAGTGAATTGTATTCATTCTTTGCTCATAAAAGAGATAATATTACCAATATATATATAAACTCGGCAACTGTAATAAAGAGAACGCCCTAGCCTCAACACATGCCACGAGTTATTTAAATATAGCAAATATCTTAGTATTCTACATTCAAAACAGCAAAGGGAAGCGGCGCTGATGAGCGTTAAGTTATGGTTGTGAGCGAAAGTCATAGTTTTAGAGAGAAACATCGGGAATCCTTGCGTGACGTCATCAGTGTGAGCCCCGTCGCTTGGTGGCGCCATTATTCGTTGGCCAGGAGGCACACGAGTAGGACATACCGGGACGGAGCTCTCACAAGAACCTTTTTTTGCCGTCCTGTTGGTTTATTTTTCTGCGTTTTAGAGTTGATATTCCTATATCATACATTGACATAGGCCTAGTCAACTCACTCTATTTTCATTTACCCCCAGATTTGATCAAAAACGGCAAAAATTGATTATTAAGGTAAAGTATTCTTCGCCGGAGAAGACAGAGGCAGGCAGGGAACCCCTTCTTCCCATCTGTGATTCTCGTGCAGTTGTTCCCCTTCTTCTTCTTGTGTCACGCCATGCAGGTTTGGCCTCGTTAGCTATATATACATAAGTTATTTCAATATATATAATATAAACAATCGTGTTGGTTTGCATAGTTGCGTGTAATAGTGAAAGCGTCAGGCCTACCAATCTCCTAACTTGTGTACATTTTTATGTTATTGCTGCTGTTGTACCTCTTAGGATTAGTTAATGATGTATGATTTTTTATTAATTAATAATTTGATGATTGGTTGAAACTTGGCAGGGTTGAGGGAGCAGAGGAGCCGAGCCACTACAGTACAACGATGACTACGTCGTACACTGTCTGGTGAAGTGAAGGGAAGGGAGGGATGAAGAAGATAATGTGAAGTGATGAAACTGTGAATACTAGAAACGTTGATTAAAATAAGCGATAGGCGTAAAGTCACTGAATAAATATCTAATTTTTTAAGAAATCAGTCGTTGAGTGGTCATGTTGGAACTCTTAAGAGCTGCCGGAAACCTGCCAGGTCTGACTCACGCCGTCTGATGCCAGATGTACAGCACTCAGAAAATTAACTAGATTTTCTAATTGACTATAAACTCGGGCGATTTAGATTGTTTTGTATTGAGTTGACGTACAAGCTCTAATACTGCTTCGATATTTGATGAAACTCACGTATTAGGAGTTACGTAGTGAAAAATACCAAGCTGGCGGGTGTACGTCTTTGTTCGACGGGCGTTATGGATGATTTACAATAACTAAATATTTTACAATATAATGGCTATATTCACGGGCTTATAATTATTATCGTCCAAGTAACTTATTAGTAATGAACGCTGACCTTATCGCGTATTAGCCACTACGTACTTCAATCCTACCCCTCCCTTCTTGCCCCCCCTCTCCTTCCCCCCTCTCCTTGCCTCCCCCCCTCTCCTTCCTGCCTCGCTCCCCCATCCTCTTGAAACACCCACTACTCACTCCCCGCGCCATCCGCTAACCCCCCACCCTCCGCTGTCTCTGTCTCTCCCTCCATTACCTCACCTTCGACCTAGTATCGCCTTCCACCCCAGAATTTCAACACTACCCTCACCGTTCACATTACACAGCCACTCGTTCAGCCCCCCCCTCTTCCATCGACACACCTGCACTCCCGCCAACAGCAGTCCCCCTGTCCTGACGTCACTGACCGGCCGCCCCTCACACACCGCTACGCTACGTCATGACTCCCTCGCCACTCACATTTTCAGTTCATACACTTTAGTTCCTTGTCTTTAATATGACTACCCGCTTCCCTATCCCCATCCTCCGCCACTTCCCTCCTTAGTCCATCTCCTCCTCTACTTCCTTACTCTCCCTTTACCCCCCCCTTCCTCCTTCACTCCTCTACCCCCTTCCTCCGTCTCCTTCCACCCCTCTACCCCCTTCCTTCATCTCACTCACCCCTCCCCCTTCCTCCATCTCCTCCTCTAACCCCTTCCTCCCTCTCCCTCCCTCTAACCCCTTACTCCCACCCTCCCTCCCACCCCACTCCCACCCTCTCCTCCCACCCCTCTACTCCCACCCTCCCTCCCACCCCCTCTACCCTTCCTCCCTCTACTCCCTCCCACCCTCTCCCCCTTCCTCCCTCCCACCCCCCCCCTTCCTCCTCCCCCACCCCTCTACCCCTTCCTCCCTCCCACCCCTCTACTCCCCTTCCTCCTACTCCCTCCCTCCACCCCCACCCCTCCTTACTCCACTTCCCCCCTCTCCTATTACCAACTCCCACACCCGGCCATCTCTACGCCCCATGTACCTTCCTTAACCTTCGTGATTACCTTTCGTAAAGCACTCATTTGCTACCTCCCTTACACCCACCCCCAGTGAGTACACCTCCCTTACACCCACCCCCCAGTGAGTACACCTCCCTTACACCCATCCCCAGTGAGTACACCTCCCCACCCATCCCCAGTGAGTACACCTCCCTTACACCCATCCCCAGTGAGTACACCTCCCTTACACCCATCCCCAGTGAGTACACCTCCCACACCCACCCCAGTGAGTACACCTCCCTTACACCCACCCCCCAGTGAGTATCTCCCTTACGCCCATCCCCAGTGAGTACACCTCCCTTACACCCATCCCCAGTGAGTACACCTCCCTTACACCCACCCCCAGTGAGTACACCTCCCTTACACCCATCCCCGTTGAGTACCTCCCTCCAATAAACTTCAACCTCTCCCCCCTACTCTTTACGCATGTGTGTTTTTTGTAGAAAAATCAGAGTGAAAGAAGATTAGAGGTGGGGGAAGGAAGTTGGTTATAGTTCGGAAATTGGAGAAATTTAGGAGGAGGTAAGAGAGGGCGGGCTGACCGCCTAGCTAAGTTAATGGTGTGTTAGGGTTCTTTCCCTAACGGCCGGACCTCCCACCTTCCCGCGGTTTAGTCCTCACTTTGTGTAGCGTCAACCTCCAGTAATTTGGTGGGTGATCGCCCCAGTTACTCACTTCTGCGTGTTAAGGTACATCTGACTTTATTTATGACAATTTGTATGATTAACAGTTGATTTGAGGCAAACTTATCCAATCCAGTGTGTAAATTTATCGTGAGATACAGAGGAATTCATGAATCTAATATTTCGTTATGCCGAGATGTGGCCCCCTATCCGTACGTCGTGACAGTATTTGACCACACTTTGACCTGTATAGTTGTGTAGTAGTAGTTACACTGATATTAGGTGAATTTGTGTTTGGTTAGTATTTTCATACGCCATGCATGTTAACTGTAGCAGCCCCCCTATTGCGGTAATGTGTCACGCTAGTGTGTAGCTACTAACATTTTGAGAAGTAGAGTAACGTTTGTTAGCCGTAACGCTTAAGGATTATGATATTATCTCCAGTGATTAAGGTAGTTAGAAGAGGTAACGATAAAAGGGACTGGTTGAAGTTTACAGGTGTTCTAGCACGTCACAGGTGTTTGAACTGTAACAGTTGTGCAGGGAGGGAGAATGTGGGTTGTTACTGAACTGGCGTTGTGAGGGCCGGAGCTTGCAGGAGGTCGTCGGCAGCCATCTGTTGTAGGTCATCTGTTACATGATTATAACGAAAGTCGTTAGTTATGTTAGGTGAGTAATAACGTGTACCCCTGTACCACCCCTCCCTCCTAGTATTGTTCATACCTTAAAAATCTGTACAGTTAATTATCTTGTACTATAGTAGGATCAAGTTGTCTTAAAAAAAATGTCAGTATCATGCTACTAACGTCTCCCGCCCTCCCCTGTTTGTTAGTCCCATCTATCTTTCCTCCACCACGTGGTGTGTAGTGCCTCCCCTCAGTAGTTACCCCCCTCCTCCCTCACAGGGTCCCCCCCCCCAACTCGCGTGTTCAGGGTGTCTGCCAGCATTGCGTACCTTATACGCAACTTGTTGATTGTGTTGCTGAGTTGTAACATTCAAGATAATCGCACCTTTGTGTCGCTTTAGAATTTAAAGTATTGAATGGCTTGACTAGCTAAACATGAAAGTAGTGTATATTTTATTCATGTTCATATCTTTATACCTCTTGGTTCAAGCTCGTAAATATTGGTGGTACTCTACTGTTTTGGGGACCTCAGTGTTGTGTTTGTGTACAAAAACTGAAGTGTTGAGGTGTATAGTTTTGTATTTCTGTTGTGGAGGTAACTGTAGCATCCCAAGTCTTGAGATAAAATTATCATACGTCAGTCTTGAGATAAAAGTAAGTATCTAAGTCAGCCTTGAGAAGTATTTTAAGTCAGTCCTGAGATAAAAAGTAAGTAATTTAGTCTTGAGATTAAAGTACAGTATCTATAGATCAGTCGAGATGGAAGTGATTATCTTTATAAGTGTTTAGAGGTAAGTCACGTTTAGCTGGATTTATTGTTAGAGTAAATAGTATAATTACCAAATGGTGAGGTGTCTAGTAATAGTGTAGGGGGTTGTTATAATGTTAACTACTGTAGTGTACTTAGGGCTCATGTGGTGTTAAAGTTGGGGGAAAGTCATGAACCTTATCTAGCTTTAACTTTTTAACCTTTCCTTGATTTTATTTAATCTTAGCCTCAATCTAATCTCAACATTACCTAAACCATACCCAATTTAACCTTCCCTAACTTGTCTTCGCCAATATGTCTTAACACCGTTGCGTTTAGTAGGTAATAGTCATTAAGTTCTTAACTGCGAACAAATAAGGGGTCATAATTATCAAGGTGATAGTGTATAGATTATATGTAGGTGTTGGAGATCTTCCTCACACCTGCTTTTTATAAGGAATTCCAAATTTGCATGACCTGTAATTGGTAGACGTGAATGTGTTTATAGAATAAAATTTTCAAAAACTGTATGGTGGCAACCGTTAACTCCAGTTGATGTCTTAAGGTTGAAGTGTGGTCAGAAACTCATCGATTTTTGTGCTTAAAGCGGAAGCTGTGGCGGGTGACCACGTGGTGTCTACTTTAAAATGTCAGATTACAACGTTCAAACATCCACACCGCCACCCGTCGCCTCTCACCCGTGGGCTGGTGGTCCCTTCGAGGATGGGGGGGGGGGATTGTATGATAAATATTTCTTAAGTGAAGTGTAAAGAAGGAACTAACTTTTGAACTTGAGCTAAATGATAAAATACTTAGTAAAAATAAGAATAAATTAGACATTTGAACAGTTAATGAAAGAATAGTTGGGAGATAGGATAATCTTAACAAAACATCCTCGATACAGCTGACTCGATAGTTGGTGAACTTGGCAAGTAGGTGTTGGATCGTGTTTAACGTTTTTTTTTTTTTTTTTACGTACTGTGTTTGAGCTTAGTGAGAATACGAGTCCTTGGGTGTTGAATTACGAGATACATTGCGAATGTAACGAGCCCTGCCCTCCCCAATGTAACATGTAATTTAAATACGGTGTAATTTTTGTGCTATAGCGGGGGTATATTTGTTGTAATGTGTTTTAGTTTAGTCACAAGTGCATTTTCACATTTCTGTTTACCATTTACCAGGATGAATGTGAGTGCGTATTAACAAACCTTTTGAGAATGTGAGGCGTGTGTGTGTTACGGTTACATACGAAGCCAGGCTAGGCTGTGTGGGTCAGCTGTGACAAGTTTTGTTTGTTTTTGTGCTTAGAGTTGTCCAATCTCTGCATTGATGTAATTTTCAACAACGCGACAAAATATATATATATATATATATATATATATATATATATATATATATATATATATATATATATATATATATATATTTTTTGGGGGGTGGGTAGTTGCTTATTAGATTTAAGTATACTGTATGTGGCATGTGAGATATAAGTGCGATTGTATTGGTGTGAGTGTTTCAGCTCAAATTAGAATATTAGTAAGAATAGACCCCCCCCCATCCACCTCAGAGATACAGCATCTTACATCTGTGTCGGTCATAATTTTGGCGTTTAATAGTTTGTCAGGAGTGACTGACTAGATATGTTTTTACAGCACACCAGGTGTACCGGAGGCGACAATTCCACACCTGTGTTGGGAGTCGCGCACTGCTGCAGGCGACGCTGCCACTACACACAGCTCTTAAGTTAAGAGGCCATATGAAGGGTGCACATAATTATGGAGTTGTGTATGTATGAATGAAAGACTTGCTGGTGGGTTTGTGACAAAAAGTCAGTGTTATGTTAGCCGTATATCCCCAAATGTACCACAAGGATTATACATAGTTGACTGGCTGATTACTGGACTCACGCCATAATGTCTTTTACTTGTCCAACCCTCCAAAAAGGCATCGTGCCAGATTTGAAGTGAAAAGTTGTGGAGGGAGGGAGGGAGGGAGGACGGGGATCATGTGACAGTCCTGGGATGGTTAACAATGATACAACTTTGCATTATCAACACAGTACAGTCAGTATTGGTTGTGTGGTGGGAGGAAAGACAATACAGTTGGGTGTGGTATTAACGGTACGTGTTCAAGGGCTGGCTCCTGCGGTGGGGGGGGTTTCAGATTGTCATAACTACTCTTATTTATTTTTGACAACTAGAACTCATTTTATATGTTACCATCACCTACGTGTTCATCTTGATATACATGATTAGCCAGAGTTTATTTTTTTGAGCTTGAAGTATAAACGAAACAACTAGAAAAGTCGATTACCTTGAGCGCAAGTGCGAGTGTGTTGGGAGGGGTGGGGGGGGGTCTCGGGCTGCCAGTTCCACTAATGCTGCCCGCTCAAGCCGCCGCGTACTCAACCTTTTACAGTATTATCTCCTGTCCATTATCTCACTACAAGGTGTTGTGTTTAGGTGATACAAATACGATAATAATTTATATGAAACTTAGATCGATAGGTAGATAAAATTAGCAATGCATATATTTACTCATTCCCTTTCAAGTGGTAGCCATGTCTTACTGGTAAATTTAAATGTTAAGCTGTTTAGATAAATAACTGATGGGGACTGTGGAGGATATTTTACCCTGAATGTTTCTAGATTTTGTTTCAAAGCTACGGGGTAAAATTTATAACCCGATTGTCTTGTCCGGGAGGTTATGGCAGCTGTAGTGTCGCCATTTGTGCCTTTTATTAAGTGGATGTAAATGGCGATGTGTTGCCTGAAGTCTGTCGAGTTCTACGTGTGGTGAGTGACTTTACCTTTTGAATTTTGCCATGTCTAATGTTTTGTTTTCTTGAACACAGACGCTCAGCAATTAAATTGACTGGACTGGCGTCCTGAATCCAAGATTGCCTCCGAGTAAAGGTAGCTAGTGGTGGTGATTATTGATACTAGTAGTGGACTAGTGGTGATTGTTGATACTAGTAGTGGACTGGTGGTGATTGCTGGTACTAGTAGTGGACTGGTGGTCAATGTGGTAGTTGGTGGTATTAGCAGTGCTCGCTGTGCTAGTAGTTATGTTAGTGGTATTGACAGTGGTGCTTGTCTGTACTAGTAGTGATGGTTGTTGGTGCGAGTAATACTGTAGTGGTACAAATAGTGGTAGTTATGATGGTAGTAGCGATAGAAATGGGTTATCAATTAGGTGAAAGGCTTGTAGGGAGAGATGAGATGAAGTGAGAGGCTTGTAGGGAGAGATGAGATGAAGTGAGATGCTTGTAGGGAGAGATGAGATGAAGTGAGAGGCTTGTAGGGAGAGATGAGATGAAGTGAGAGGCTTGTAGGGAGAGATGGGATGAAGTGAGAGGCTTGTAGGGAGAGATGAGATGAAGTGAGAGGCTTGTAGGGAGAGATGAGATGAAGTGAGAGGCTTGTAGGGATAGATGGGATGAAGTGAGAGGCTTGTAGGGAGAGATGAGATGAAGTGCTTGTAGGGAGAGATGAGATGAAGTGAGAGGCTTGTAGGGAGATGAGATGAAGTGAGAGGCTTGTAGGAGAGATGAGATGAAGTGAGAGGCTTGTAGAGAGATGAGATGTGAGAGGCTTGAGAGATAAGATGAAGTGAGAGGCTTGGGAGATGAGATGAAGTGAGAGGCTTGTAGGGAGAGATGGATGAAGTGAGAGGCTTAGGAGAGATGAGATGAAGTGAGATGCTTGTAGGAGAGATGAGATGAAGTGAGATGCTTGTAGGGAGAGATGAGATGAAGTGAGAGGCTTGTAGGGAGAGATGAGATGAAGTGAGAGGCTTGTAGAGAGATGAGATGAAGTGAGAGGCTTGTAGAGAGATAAGATGAAGTGAGAGGCTTGTAGAGAGATGAGATGAAGTGAGAGGCTTGTAGAGAGATGAGATGAAGTGAGAGGGGTGGTGTAAAGTAATGTGTGTGTGACGCCAATATTGACAAAAGGTGTTGTGGCTGCCGGAGTTGATTACTTAACACTGATACGCACAAACCAAGGCGCTCCCGGATCAATAACTGGCACTTAGGTAGGGGGGAGGGGGTATGGGGGTTGAGTAGTGGAGGTGTAGGGAGGGATGGGTTGTGAGTGGTGTGGGGAAGGACAGGGGGGTGGGTAGTGAGTGGTGTGGGGAAGGACAGGAGGTAATGGTGTGGGGAGGGACAGGGGTTGGCGGACTATCGACTTTGAGGCTGTGTTCACACTGACCCATGCTCGTCGTCTTTACTGACTTGATTGATTACGTTTCCTACGTGCGAGGGGTCATGCCGTACCTAATTAGTGTAACAGTTTATTTTTTTTTGTAACAGTTTATTTAGCCAGAAAAATGCAGATACAGAGTGGATAATAATAACAATATTAACATGGCTGAGCCTGTGAGATATTATCATGGTGGAGGGACAGTAGTGAGATATTATCATGGTGGAGGAACAGTAGTGAGATATTATCATGGCTGAGGGACACTTTCTCCAACTAACTATATCTATTTACCTAACTGTCTATCATGCACCTTTGTGAACACCTGCTGAGCGTGGTAATGTATAACTATGAATTAAGTGTTTAATATTATTTTGTTTAACTTATTGAAGGGGTTAACATTACAGTTAGTGCAAAGAGATGGGCGTCATCGTTGAAGGCGGCAGGGTGGGGGCTTGTGTGATTGATAGTAGTATGTTATTATGTACTGCAGGTAAGTGACCCTAACAACTCTGATATACATACACACACAAGTTTGGTGAAGGGCAATATTAGGGGAGGTCAAATAAAAGCATTAAGTTTATTTATCTAGTTATTTTAAGGTTCTTGAAGAGGAACACGGGGAGGTTAAATGAACAAGTAGTAACAAGGTTGAGTGTTACAGGACTGGAGTAACTGACAGATGGTTCTCTACCTCACACGGGAAACAATAGAAACAGCACATGACCACTAGGGGGAAATATAAAGGGGAAGTTTCATCGCGGAGAGGGAGAAGAGAGGTGCAGGAACACTTAGTTCCAAGGGGAAGTAGAAAGATAGGCTATCAAAATAGGCGAGATTTACAGGGTATTAGACCTATATGTAGCAGGTAAGGTACTTTGACCTGAGGTTAGTGGCAGGTAAGGTCTTTTGACCTGAGGTTAGTGGCAGGTAAGGTCTTTTGACCTTAGGGTATTGGCAGGAAGGTCATTTGTCCTTGGGCAGTTGCAAGTAAGGCCAGTCAACTTCAGGATGAGGCAGTAAGGTGTTTTATACACTCATGCACTACCTGGGAAGTATTACGCAGTCTTCCTGTGGTATATTTTAAGAGTGAAGAAATGCAGTTGCTAAAGTTACCGGAAAATGTGGTCATATTTACCTGAGCGTTATATATCGTATGCGAATGACTTGTAGCTGGAGAGCAATACTCTTGATTATGAATTATGTCAAAATGACGACGAGAAAACATTATACATATAAAGGTACAAGTGAATAAATGTGTTAAAATGACAATCACATTAACTGGAGAATTTTGTCCCTAGCTGTAAACAGATCAGTTACAGCTTAACTATGTAGGTTCGAGGAAACAATATATTAACTTAGTGTAGTAATGTAGTTATATAATTTATTCAACTCATAACATTTCAGGGGTTTGAGAGTCAAGTGGGACCTAGTACTGGTGGCTGACGGTGAAGAAAGGGATTGGTAGACACATCAGGTATAGAGACAGTGCAGGCATATAATGTAGTTAGACTCCCGGATATACAAACCATATACGTAGTTGTAGTAGTAGTAATAGTTGTACCAAAAGTAGTAGCAGGAACACTCGACCATTAGACAGATAATTTATGATAGAATATTTTTTAAAAGTGTCTTAGGGTAGAGATCTCTTTTTTAAGTATAGTAGTAGAACAGTCAAGCGTGTTAAATAGTACAGGTCTTAAATCAATGACGGGTGGCGTGTGGGGGCGATCGTCACTTAACTCTCCGAAACTTCAGTACTACTTCAAGAATGTTGATCTCCCTTAGTGACGGCGACCATCAAATAAACACGTCACGAATATGTACGATTCGGTTAACTTTAGTGGGCTGGGTCAGGTTTTCATTAGGTTAGATTGGGTTGGTTTAGGTAGGGTTAGATTAGGTCGGTTTAGGTTTGGTTAGATTGGGTTGGTTTAGGTTAGATTGGTTTAGGTACGGTTAGGTTAGATTGGTTTAGGGAAGGTTAGGCTGTGCTAGGTAGGGTTAGCTTAGGCTCTGCTGGGTAGGCTTAATTTGTGCTGGGTAGGGTTAGGCTGTGCTAGGCTGGGTTAGGTTAGGCTGTGCTGGGTAGGGTTAGGATAGGTAGAGTTAAGCTCATTGGAAGCAATGTTAGGTCAGGTCAAGCTATGTTAAGTCAGGTCTGATCAAGCTGTTAGGTCTGGTCAAGCTGTTAGGTCAAGTTAAGCTATGTTAGGTCAAGTTAAGTAAGGGGGTTCGGTTCCATTTGTTATCAAGAAATGTTGGTTGAAACAAATTTTACTTTCATGTATACATAACATGTGTACGTTCGTGTAGACTTTGCAACATCTCGTGTACGTTTATACATATATACAGCCTTAGCAACATCAACCTAGAGAAGTCGACTTGTGAAAGAGACTTAGGGGTATTTGTAAGCCCGGACCTACGGCCTAGAAAACAGTGCGTTAATGTTCGAAATAAGACAAACAGTATTAGGTTTTATATCTAGAAGTGTAAGTAATAAGAGTGCGGAGGTCATATTGCATCTATGTCTTGCGCTAGTCAGGCCGCACCTCGATTATGCGGTTCAGTTCTGGTGACCTTATTATAGAATGGATATCTATTCACTGGAGTCGGTGTAGCGAAGAATTATGGAAATAATTCCGGGACTTAGAAACCTTCCATATCAGGATAGATAAAAGAAACTAAACTTGCATTCCCTAGAAAGACGAAGAGTGCGGGGAGATATGATAGAAGTATTTAAGTGGGTGAAAGGAATCAAAGGAGAAATAGATAAAGTTCTTATAATATCCGAGCAGGATAGGACTCGTAGCAACGGATTTAAGTTTGGATAAGTTTAGGTTTAGGAGGGAGATAGGAAGAAACTGGTTCACAAATAGGGTGGTGGACGAGTGGAACAAGCTTAGCAACTTTGTAGTAAGTGCGGGAACTCTGGAAAGTTTCAAAAGGAGGCTAGATAGATTCATGGATGATAGAGAGTGGTAGTAACTCTCGACAGGAGCTGCCATGCACAGGCCAACCGGCCTATTGCAGACTCCTTATGTTCTTACGTTCATGTATACATAGTTGGAAGTAACGAATGTATTTACAAACTATTAACAACCATACACACGGGTGTATAACGATCATACATAACTGGTATTCATCATCCATCCATACGTGTATGTATTGGTGTACGTATGGCGATGCACATACATACATACATACCTAGAGCCAATGTTCCCCACTGAATAAATTTCTCTCATGTTGACATATTAATAATAAAAGTTTCGGTGAGCTGGTTTTTAAGCATGTCAATTGCGCGCGCACATATTGTTTTATTGAATATTGCGATACAGTAGTTGTGTTACTGGTAGGTAGAGGACACGGCCTGGTAGGTGGCACCGGCAGGTAGATGGCACCGGCAGGTAGATGACACGGCCTGGTAGATGACACCGGCAGGTAGATGACACAGTACCTGGCAATCCATAACATGCTGTAAATCACCGCCACCTACCTCAAGTATCGACACTATATAACAATAATCAATGCTTAGTGCATTCACTTATTCGTTCTCAATCTTTCTTTCGTATTCACTTTCTTATTCTCTTATTTTCTTCCTTTTTCTCTCTTTTTCTCTCGCATTCTTTCCTATATTTTTTTCTTATTCTCTTTATCTATTACTGTCTCTCTTACTCTTTTTCTATCTTATTCTTTTTTCTTTTTGTTTCTATAATTGATCACCTTTGAGTATGAATAGAACAGTGGCTATGAGTTGATTATAATATATCAATGCTGTCGACTTAATTAAGGGGCCACCTCCAGTAGGTTTGGTTAAATTAAGTAAGGTTAAGCTGGGTTAGGTTCGATTTGGTTAAATTATTTCGGGTTATAGCTACGATCAAATAGGTGTAGGTTAGATTAGATTACGGCTCCCGGGATTAGCAAATCTCGAACAAGGTTGAGTTGGTTGACGCAATCAATGTCATTCCTTGCTGACACCAAATCACCGTTAACCTTTTACGTATTATTATTATTATTATTATTATTATTATTATTATTATTATATTCCTAGGTTATGTTAGGTAGGTTGTGGAGTAGGGTGGGTTAGGTTTAGCTGTGTTAGGGTAGATTAGGTTGTGTCAGGATAGGTTGGCTTGTGTTAGGATAGGTTGGCTTGTTAGGATAGGTTGGCTTGTGTTAAGGTAGGATGGGTTGTGTTAGTATAGGTTGGGTTGTACTAGGGTAGGTTAGTTAGGTTGGATTGTTAGTTACAGGTGTGCTAGAGGTGGTTGTAGTAGACCTTGTTGTACCGTCGTCTAGGTAACCTCGACAACTATTTGAGTGCCATAAGTATCATTCATTCTTTATTTGTTCTTTATTTTTATTTTTTTTGCTTCTATTCTATTCCACATTGACGTCTCTTCCTCATTCTTTCTTCTTTGTTTAATTCTGTTCTCTCTCTCGTCTTGTTACTTTTCTTCTTCTTCCCATTTCTTCTATTATTATCTTTCGGCTTTTGTTTTATTCAGTATCTAGTCAGTCAAGTAGTCTCAGTCAGTTAACCAGTCGTCAACCAGTTAGATTTATCAGTATTTTAGTTTGTCAACCAACCAGGCAGGCAGTTCAGTCAACGAGTTAGTCATAGGCAGTTCAGTTCAGTCAACGAGTTAGTCATAGGCAGTTCAGTTCAGTCAACGAGTTAGTCATAGGCAGTTCAGTTCAGTCAATAAGTCAGTTCAATCAGTCGGAAAACCAGTCAGTCAATTAAAGAGAACTAACACATAAACACTTCAATTTACCATCGCACACTGAACACACAAAGGATTGCCATATCGTATTGTCAGAACCAAGGGAAGGATGTTGGTCGATTGTGTCAGTATATACCAGTGTCTTTGTCAGGTTCTTGCACTCTTGTCAGAATATTTTTCAGTATTTGTCGTTCTCAAGGGGTTGAATCGTCGCCGTTCTAAAGGGGTTAAATCGTCGCCGTTCTAAAGGGGTTGAATCGTCGTCGTTCTAAAGGGGTTGTATCGTCGCCGTTTTAAAGGGATTAAATCGTCGTTCTAAAGGGATTAATTCTTAGGATGTGAAGCTTAGAACCTAACGTGAAGATTAATGGCAAGCTTAACATTAAAATTCTTGATAGTTAAAGCTTAGAACTCCACACCAAGAATATTAATAGTCAGCTTAATATTAAGATTCTTGGCAATGTGAAAACTTACTTAACGGATGTGTTTCAAACAAGGGATATATTTGTTACATTTCCTGAGACTGAGTTGTGTCACCCTCTTTGTTGCTTTCACCCTCTTAGTTGCTTTCACTCTCTTTGTTGCTTTCACCCTCGTTGTTTTCACCCTCTTTGCTTTCACCCTCTTTGTTGCTTTCACCCTCTTTGCTTTCACCCTCTTTGCTTTCACCCTCGTTGTTTTCACCCTCTTTGCTTTCACCCTCTTTGTTTCCTCTTTACTATATGGTCAGGATAGACGTGAAGTACTGTACCGTTTATGGATCACATGAAGGTTAACCCCCCCCCCCCCTCCTTGGATTATTTTACCTCACCTGATTAACTTTCTAGTATATTTTACCTCAGGATTAATTTTAAACACCTCAACACTGCCTGGGGAGGGAGGAGGGATTAGGTCAGGTTGGTTTATCTTGGGGGCTAATCAGGTTAAATAAGTTGGGGCTAATCAGGTGAAATAAGTTGGGGCTAATCAGATTAAATAAGTTGGGGGGGGGGCTAATCGGGTAAAATACACAGTGGCTAATCAGATTAAATAAGCTGGGGTCTAATCAGGTGAAATAAGCTGGGGTCTAATCAGGTGAAATAAGCTGGGGTCTAATCATCAGGATGCCCCGAATATACAGTAATTGATAAGCCCAGAAACATCGTACATTTTAAATTAATATAAGTGTTCTGAGTTGAGGCGCGGGTACACTATAGAACCCCCACACACACACACACACACACACACAGACACGACCTTCACTTTCTCCAACACGTTAACAACAACACATAAACTTAACTATCAACTATTATCAAATTAAGTCGAATCTTTACCTTAATTAACCCACTAATTGATACAAAGTGAAAGTAGTTAAGGTAGAGTTTGTTTAATTATGTATACGTGTTAGGTTAAAGAAGTGTTATTATGTGAAGAAGGTCACCCCAAATAAAACAGTAATAAGTTTATATTCATGGTGTTGGTTGCGATGTACAGTATGCTGACCCCTCTCACTATGGCCACCCCGCTTTTAATATTTGATTCGGCAATTTTATTTAACTGTGTGTGTGTCGGCTTGGTGTACCAGTTGTTCGTGTTACCTGTATCAAAATGGTCACATAATCTAGATTGACAGCCATACTACCTAGACCAACACAGCCACACTACCTAGACCAACACAGCCACATTACCTAGACCAACACAGCCACATTACCTAGACCAAAACAGCCACATTACCTAGATCAACACAGCCATACTACCTAGACCAACACAGCCACACTACCTAGACCAACACAGCCACACTACCTAGACCAACACAGCCACACTACCTAGACCAACACAGCCACACTACCTGACCAACACAGCCACACTACCTAGACCAACACAGCCACACTACCTAGACCAACACAGCCACACTACCTAGACCAACACAACCACACTACCTAGACCAACACAGCCATACTACCTAGACCAACACAGCCATACTACCTAGACCAACACAGCCATACTACCTAGACCAACACAACCACACTACCTAGACCAACACAGCCACACTACCTAGACCAACACAGCCACACTACCTAGACCAACACAGCCATACTCAATGGGTAGACCAACACAGCCATACTACCTAGACCAACACAGCCACACTACCTAGACCACAGCCATAATACCTAGACCAACACAGCCATTCACCTAGACTAACACAGCCATTACTACCTAAACCAACACAGCCACACCACCTAGACCAACACAGCCATACTACCTACACAGCCATCACCTAGATCAACACAGCCACACTACCTAGATCAACACAGCCACACTACCTAGACCAGCACAGCCACACTACCTAGACCAACACAACCACACTACCTAGACCAACACAGCCATACTACCTAGACCAACACAGCCACACTACCTAGACCAACACAGCCACACTACCTAAACCAACAGTACTACTTTGTTCAGGTACAAAATAAAGTCTAATGTTGAGTACCATTGAGCTACACAACAAATTAAAGTCATTGTGCTCGTTGATATTGATTACCATTAAGACTCCATAATCCCTCCTCGATACAGGTTGTATACGTGTCCAGCACCTGGCAACAGTGTAACGAAACGGACGAGTAACTGATAAGAGGTGAATGAGATAAGTAAATCGGTCAGAAACAAGGAAGGCTGACAGTGTGCAAGAGATTGTATAGTGTCAGTTTAGATAGCGAGGGGAGGAGGAGGAGGATGCTGCTGTCTGAGGTAGATTGATGATGGGGGAGAGGACGAGGAGGGGTAGGGTGTAAAGGGGGAGAGACGAGAGTATGGAGGTGGGGGAGATGATGAGGGTGTGGAGGGATGAGTAGGGGAAGAGACGAGGGTATGGAGGTGGGAGTAGGGGGAGAGACGAGGGTATGGAGGTGGGAGTAGGGGAAGGATGAGGGTGTGGAGGGGAGAGGGACGATGGTGTTAGGGGTTGGGGGTGGGGTGGAAGAGTTTTCAGGCAATCAATACTGAGGAGGCAGGGCGACGCGAGGAAGTAAACAAGGGTCACAGTCGCTTTCCCCACACCTTTAAAGGATCATTTTAGGGTTGAAAAGTGACACGTACTGTTATTGTGTGGGGTGGGGGGCTTTAAATTCTCTCTGGGTGTATTACTTTTGTCCTGCTAGCATTTCACATTAAACAAACACACGCAACACTTATCAACCTCTGATCATGAGACCTTTAGTAGCTGCCACTATTAACGTCGCGTTGTTTAACCTCACTTTTACTTCATTCTCATTAGTCATTTGTTGTCTTGGTCACTGTAATGTTTACTTTGTGGTGAACTGAGACGTTGAGTGACCTAAACGTTAGGAAGTGTTAACATGATTTTGAGGTGTGAATTGTGGAGATGTTTAGTTAGACAGTGTTTGCAGGGGGGCCCTTTGATGTTTTGTTTACAAATTTCCTTGTTGTCTACAGAGGTTTTTGATGGTGTGTTTACAGTTCCTTGTTGTTTACACCTATTTTTTTTTACAAAGTCCCTTGATTAAGTTTGATTTTGAATGAACTTAGGGATGTTGTATGTGTTGGGCAAGACGTGTTGTCTACCAGTCGTGTCTTGTACCAGTGTCGTGTACCACTACCAGTCGTGTCTTGTACCATTGTTGTACAGTACAGTATCAGTAGTGTGTTGTACAGAATCGCTCCCCCATTGTTCAGCAAGACAATAATCACAATAATAACAGGTCATTCTTGTCTCATTTTTCAGGTTTGCATGAATTTGTGGAATGAACCCAAGATGTGAGGGTAGGGAAGCTGATGTGTGGCTCACCCTAGGACCAGGCAGTGTAGCTCACCCTAGGACCAGGCAGTGTGGCTCACCCTAGGACCAGGAAGTGTGGCTCACCCTAGGATCAGGAAGTGTGGCTCACCCTAGGACCAGGAGGTGTGAAACCACCCTAGGATCCAGGAAGTGTGGCTCACTAGGACCAAGCAGTGTAATAGCTCACCCAGGGACCAGGCTGGTGTGGCTCACCCCTAGGACCAGGCAGTGTGGCTCCTGCCCTAGGACCAGGCAGTGTGGCTCACACCCTAGGACCAGGCAGTGTGGCTCACCCCTGGGACCGGGCAGTGTGGCTCACCCTAGGATCAGGAGGTGTGAGCTCACCCTGGGGACCAAGCAGTGTAGCTCACTTGAGGGACCCAGGCAGTGTGGCTCACCCTAGGACCGGGCAGTGTGGCTCACCCCTAGGACCAGGCAGTGTGGCTCACCCTGGGACCAGGAGGTGTGGCTCACCCCTAGGACCAGGATGTGGCTCACCCTACCGTTTGAGAGGTGTAACTCACCCAGGGACAGGAGGTGTGTGGCTCACCCAGGGACCAGGCAGTGTGGCTCACCCAGGGACCAGGCGGTGTAACTCCTGCCCAGGGACTGCAGGAGTGGCTCCACCCAGGGGACCAGGCAGTGTGTGGCTCACCCAGGGACCCAGGCAGTGTGTCACCCAGGGACCAGGCAGTGTGGCTCACTCTTGGACCAGGTAGTGTAGCTCACCCTAGGACCAGGAAGTGTGGCCCACCCTAGGAACAGGCAGTGTGGCTCACCCTAGGACCATGAAGTGTGGCCCACCCTTGTACCAGGCAGCGTGGTCCATCCTAGGACCAGGCAGCGTGGCCCACCCTTGTATCAGTCAGTGTGGCCCACTCTAGGGCCAGATAGTGTGGCCCACCCTAAGGCCAGGTAGTGTGGCCCATCCTAGGATCAGGCAGTGTAACCCACCCTTGTACCAGGTAGTGTGGCCCATCCTCGGACCAGGCAGTGTAGCCCACAGGTTAGGGGGTGTAGTATGACCTCGTCAGGGACAGTACTCACGTCTGGTTTTTCTCACGTCTCAGGGTCATGTATTTAAGATTATATGTGTGACCTGCATGATTTCTGATGGCTAAAGGTGCCGTAAGAAGGCAGAAAGATGTGTGTGGGGGGTCCCTGGCCCACACCACACACTGCTATCACTGGACCAGGGTGCGAGGTTACTGTCCTGGACGGGTTATCAGGGGCTGCGGTGTTACTGGGTCTTGCAAAGCTTCAACACTGTACAGTATATTGCACCATTGTGTTGTAGGGGTGGGTACCTGCATGATTTCTGATGGCTAAAGGTGCCGTAAGAAGGCAGAAAGATGTGTGTGGGGGGTCCCTGGCCCACACCACACACTGCTATCACTGGACCAGGGTGCGAGGTTACTGTCCTGGACGGGTTATCAGGGGCTGCGGTGTTACTGGGTCTTGCAAAGCTTCAACACTGTACAGTATATTGCACCATTGTGTTGTAGGGGTGGGTACTGTACATGTAATGAGACAAACTTTATTTAACGTTATAATTACGTCATATTGTTTGTGGTACTGTTTGTCTTTGTGATAAATGATTGATATATAACTAGGTCATGGTACAGTATATATTATCGGACATTTTATTATCGAGAACAGATAAGATACATGATTTGGTTCACTTCGTTCGTTAAGCGGGAAAATTAACATATTACTGTTACCTATCATTTACAGGTAGATAATGTGCAGTATGCTGTACAGTAGAGCTCTTCGTGGAACTACACGATGTGCACAATGTACTTTACCTATACTGTACAGTATTATCTTATGTGCACTAATTAACATTTGTTATATTTTTTCCTGTGATAAGATAAGCACAGTATTATTTTATTTGTTTACCGTTCCTTAAAGATGTAACAATTATCCAATACTGTATATATATATTTATTTATATTTTTTATTGGGCACTCCCCTACATCCTTGTGCAAGGTGAAGCGCAGAAGCGTTTACAGCGCCCAACAGGGAAGCATGCTAAGTACATGCTTGCCTTTGTCTCATGAGTTAAGGGCGTAGAACCCTGAAGAGTCGGTGGTTTTATGTCATCAAGTTATTGGAAGTATATGCACTTTTCAGTACACACGATAAGAGTTTTATGGCGTTTAACTATGAACAAACACAGGATCACGTGAACTCCAGTAACCCCCGCTTGTTTTACCCGACCCTTACCCCAACCTCATTTAAGCAATCAGGTGTTTAATTAACAGGTGAAAAAAGTCGTATTCCTTATGAGGTCGTAAATACAGTCTTATTGAAATATTGCAGTTTTATGTTAATGTATTAGAGAAGAAACCGTGTGGGTAGATCGTCGTGGTGGTGATGGTAGTACTGGTGCCGTGCTTAATGTTAAGTATATAATTATTTCAAAGGTTAGTACACACATAAAGGTCAAGTTCAGGTAATGAAAAGTAACAGATATTTAGCTAGTGTGGGGGGGGGGGGACCGTGTGTGCGTGATCGGTTCATGTTTATCGTGCGATGAGGTCACTACCCTGGTGGTGGTGCTGATTTGGTCCAGATGTTATCTGGGTCAGTTGCCTCTCAGCATCTCCTGTCCTTAATAGTGATGGCTAAGAGGTTTGCTTCTTTTTGCTCCTCTGCGTGTGTTTTTATGCATGCATGTGTGTGTGTGTGTATGTGTGTAGAGATGTATGTATGTGTGTTTGCTTTATATGTATGTGTGTGTGCTTTATATGTATGTGTGTGTGTGCTTTATATGTATGTATTTATGTGTGTGTGTGCTTTATATGTATGTATGTGTGTGTGTGCTTTATATGTATGTATGTGTGTGTGTGCTTTATATGTATGTATGTGTGTGTGCTTTATATGTATGTATGTGTGTGTGTGCTTTATATGTATGTATGTGTGTGTGCTTTATATGTATGTATGTGTGTGTGTGCTTTATATGTATGTATGTGTGCTTTATATGTATTATATGTATGTATGTGTGTGTGCTTTATATGTATGTATGTGTGCTTTATATGTATGTATGTGTGTGTGTTTATATGTATGTATGTGTGTGTGTGTTTATGTATGTATGTGTGTGTGTGTATGTATGTATGTATGTATGTGTGTGTGTGTGTTTATGTATGTATGTATGTCGGTTGGGGTTATAAATTTAATGTATTTAAATGATTAGTGAAATGTGAGGCTGTTATAACTGAACCATTAGGAAGGGTGTCTGGCTTGACCCCTTGAGAACGATGAGTAAACACTAAGTCTTAATGGGCCCCAGTCATCATACACTAAGTCTTTATGGGCCCCAGTCATCATACACTAAGTCTTAATGGGCCCCAGTCATCATACACTAAGTCTTAATGGGCCCCAGTCATCATACACTAAGTCTTAATGGGCCCCAGTCATTACATACACTAAGTCTTAATAGACTGATCATCACATACCCCACTAAGTCTTAATAGACTGATCCTTTTACCAGTCTTAATGGGCCCCAGTCATCCCCTTCTACCTAAGTCTTAATGGGCCCCGGTCATCACATACACTAGAATCCTTAATGGGCCCCCAATCCCATCAGCCCTAGAAGTGTAATGGGCTGATCATCATACACTAAGTCTTAATGGGCCCCGGTCATCACATACACTAAGTCTTAATGGGCCCCGTCATCGCTACACTAAGTCTTAATGGGCCCCAGTCATCATACTAAGTCTTAATGGGCCCAGTCCAGCCACCACTCAATCCTTAATGGGCTGATCATGCACACTAAGTCTTAATGGGCCCCAGTCATCATACTAAGTCTTAATAGACTGATCATCACATACACTAAGTCTTAATGGACTGATCATCATACACTAAGTCATGTGGGCCCCAGTCATCACATACACTAAGTCTTAATGGGCCCCAGTCATCACATACACTAAATTAATGGACTGATCATCATACACTAAGTCTTAATAGACTGATCATCACATACACTAAGTCTTAATGGGCCCCAGTCATCATACACTAAGTCTTAATGGGCCCCAGTCATCACATACACTAAATGTCTTACTGGGCCCCAGTCATCACATACACTAAGAGTCGCAATGGGCTGACATCAACACTCAGTCTTATGTAATGGGCCCCAGTCATCATACACTCAGTCTTAATGGGCCCCAGTCATCACATACTAGAAGTCTTAATGGGCCCCAGTCATCACACACTAGAAGTCTTAATGGGCACCAGTCATCACACACTAGAAGTCTTAATGGGCCCCAGTCATCATACACTAAGTCTTAATGGGCCCCGGTCATCACATACGCTATGTCTTAATGGGCCCCAGTCATCACACACACACACCAGTCTTATTGACCATTAGAACTGATGCTAAATCAAACTGGTACACCATTATGTCCATAAACCTCAAACCTTTAACATGCTAAGTAATTATGAAAAAAAAATATATATATGGTTAACTCATAATTAGAAGAAATCAAATTGATGATTATTGATGTAATGTGACTGACTGAGCAGCTGCCACTAAAAATGCTGACAGTTGCTGAGGACGCTGGGAAGATTAATGGTCAAGTTGAGTCTAATTAGTGAACAGGTGTCAGGGTTTGCTTCTACAGTGTGGGGGTGTGTGTCGAGTACCATTGATGTATCGACTTATTATGGTTATTATACCTGCTAGTTGTAGTGATTAATGGTTAACGTGTGTGTGTGTGTGCGCGCGCATGTGTCTGTGGATGTATGTGTGCGTGTCTGGTTATGTATGTGCGTGTCTGATTATGTATGCGCGTGTCTGGATGTGTGTGCGGGTGTCTGTGGATGTGTGTGTGTGCGTGTCTGGATGTGTGTGTGCGTGTCTGTGGATGTGTGTGCGGGTGTCTGTGGATGTGTGTGCGTGTCTGGATGTGTGTGCGGGTGTCTGTGTATGTGTGTGTGCTCGTGTCTATGGATGAGTGTGCGCGTCTATGGATGTGTGTGTGCGCTCGTGTCTCTGGATGTGTGTGCGCGTGTCTGTGGATGTGTGTGTGTGCTCGTGTCTATGGATGTGTGTGTGTGTGTATGGATGAGCGCGTGTGTGTATGGATGAGTGTGCGCGTCTATGGATGTGTGTGTGCGCGCGCGTCTATGGATGTGTGTGTGTGCGCGCGTCTATGGATGTGTGTGTGTGTGCGCGCGTGCGACAATCAACTCACATATTCTGTATTATAATCTACGAGTAAAAATGTCATCACTATATCTTGTTGACTTATTGGAGAAATAGAAAAGTTAAGGCTTAGGTTAGGTGTTCTAGGTTGATTTTGGTTGTTTGGTTAGAGAATTGATTGGATTTGGTTAAGCATTCATGTGGTATGGTTAGGAATGTGTTTGATTAGGTTAGGAAAATGATTAAGGTAAGTAAAGTTTGATGTGATGTGTACATGACGAATAACATCTGTAAATGCTGAAGATGTTTGGTGTTGCTGCGTTAAGTAATATGCGTGTGACTGAAGATGTGAGTGTACTGAGTGTTCACACGTGTTAGGTTGAGTATTGACCAATGGGGAGAGGTCACTGTACCATAACATGAAGGTCCCCCATCTGTTAGGTCTAGTGTTTACCGGGAGGGGTTACTATTCCATTACGTGATAGGGGTTGACCGGGAGAGGTGGTGGAGTGGCTGGGAAGGGTTACTGTTCCATTACGTGACAGGGGGTTAGAGGAGGTGGATTACGGCTCTTATGACATACTGCAAGGCTCCTGCTGCCCCCCTTCTATCACTACCCGCTCCACCACTTAATACACTTAAGAGGACAGTGTCAAATGTCAGGAGACTGTTGAGTCACTTGGGCGTGTCTAGGGTTACACCATATTGTGATAGGCCCACTGTGAAGCAAGGCCCACTGGCTTCACATTCTGATTGGCTAAGTCTCCAATTCCTGTCCAGCTTTGTATAGTCCATGATGTGACGTTTCACTACTATTGAATTAAATCATCGCTTATTTAAAGGTCAGTTCATCTTTGTTTTCAAGAGTAGTTGAAACAGTTTAAAGCGTTCTCACATTTATTGGAGGAAACATTTTATTATGAACGTTGAGCAGTTGAAGTGAACCAGTTAGACAGGTTTTCTTGTCATCTGTTAGGACGGTAAGTCAGTCCTACACAGCTCTGAGGAGCTCTCCCTTGAGTAAAGAATGCGAGTGACAACATTTTTTATTGAGCCGGACGAAGGTCTTGTGACTCAGCGGTGAAGTGTTGGTGGCGTAGTGGTAATGGAGTGATAGTCGTGGTGGTAGAATAATGATATTGGATTAATGGTGGTGGAGATAGTGATGATACCAGTCACCACCACTTCGACCTGTTAAGGTGACTGGTTAACTGCATGGGTCTGCCTCAGGGGGTGGGGGGGGGATAAAGTGAGCTTGGACATGTTACCGTGCTGGCGCTACGTGTGTGTGTCAGTTTAGGTGTTATTAATAGTTTTATTGCATTGGCATTGCCAGTGGACGTTACTGTTTGTGTTTAAGTTAATGTGTCAAGTAGGTTTATACTGCCCTGGCGAGAAATAGGTACTGTAATAATGAGAGATTGTGTTGAATTAGAAACATACTTGCACAGTACCCCAGTAATATACCCTCCAGTATGTTGGTGGGTCGTTTACTAGTGAAAGTGACACGTACACACATTCACTCGTACATTATAATCCGTACGCGTGAGGATTCATGTGGTTTTACGGAGACTTTCTCAAGCATACGGACAACTATAAAATGTAGGTAAATGATAACATATAAATTATTTTCGTACACTTTAAGAAAAATCTTAGCACTCGTGTATAAGATCACGTGAAGATTAGCCCCTATGCTTATTTCGCCATAAGATTAAATAACCGAACGCTTCGTGGGAGAGGAGGGGCCAAGGGAGGGTTAGGGTGGTTAATCTTAGGTGAATTATGCTTGGAACGCTAATCTTCAAGTAATCCGTAAAAAAATATCTAACTTATCACTGACTTACACGAGACGGGTAACTGACGTCGTTATCATGAACCTGTGCAGCACGTAATTCATCTGTTTATTGGTCAATCTCACATTTGGTATATGATTATTAAAACTAGTTAACTATATAAATGAAAACATAAACGGTAGTTGGTGTACGATAAACAAAGACAAGAGTTGATGTGGTGTGATATAACGGAAAGTGTTCCTGCTCACCCCCTGAAGGACGGAGGCTAGTGAAAGTGTTCGCTCGGTGAGGAAATCTCGCATTCATAACGTCACTCGCCTATTACTTGCTATACATTTATTCATATTTATATATATCAAGAAGCCTGTGTATGATTTATTATGGTGATTTTTATACACTTAGAAACTCCGTGGTGTTGGGGAGATGTAAGTGGGTGAAGTAAGGGAGGTGTATGTAACGTGCAGCTGTGGACGGTACATTATGAAACTCAACATTTAGTAATGAAAATGAATGAATCTGAGTACAGCAACAGAAAACGTTCAAAGTAGGGAGACTTCATCATTTCTTTATTTGGCTTACCCTGCACTTCACCTAACCTACCCGTAACTTAACATACCTCTAACCCAACCTACTCGTAATCTAACCTAACCTACTTATTACCGAACCTGACCCGTCCTAACCCAACCTCCCATCAAAGCTAGCCTATTTTAACCTACCCGCCTTACCAAAATTAACCTTCCCCTTAATTTAACCTAACTTACCATAACCTTTACTTAACTTTATCTCCCATTTTAACTTAACCTGGTTTCTCTAATACCCACACCTTAACCTAACGTAACATAACCTAAGGGGATAGGTTATTGCAGCTTAGGAATGCTAGAGAGTATCATGTTAAAGAGAGTAGATCATATTAAGAGGACGTATTATATTATTATAATGTATCATGTTAAAGATAATGAATCATAGAAAGCAAAGTATCATGTTAAAGAGAATGAATCATAGAGAGCAAAGTATCATATAAAGGAACTGGAGCATCATGTTAAAGAGAAAGTATCATGAGAATGAGATCATGTTACGTTATGTTCTTAGGGCAGTTTTGATCGTCCTACTCTTGAGACCGCCATTTTGTGTGGTTGCTTGAGTCGGTGAGTGAAGCGTGTGTTCGCATGTCTACAGTCTGATGATGTGACCTTTGAGAAGATCCGGGTGGTTGGGTACGGTACTCCCGTTGATTTTTTTTTGTCTACCTGGCTATAGTGGAGAGTACATAGCTAGGGTGGAGAGTACATAGCTCGGGTGGAGAATACCTAGCTATGGTGGAGAGTCTCTTTACTCCCATATTACTATTATTTTTTTTTACTTTAGTTCTAAGTTACTTCGATATGTTCTAACTTCTTCATACACACGCACAAGACAGCTTAAGGAACCTTTACTCTCTGGGGCCTCTCTAGAATAGTATCATACGCCCTTAGCCAAATTAAATAATAAAAGTAGCGTCTCCTAGTAAAGGGGGTTAAACATACTGTACAGGGTGTGGCTGATAACTTTAGTCAACACGAGAAATATATTGTTGTAGGAGGTAGTGTACGGGCGTAATATATTGTTGTAGGAGGTTGTGTATGGGCGTAATATATTATTGTAGGAGGCTGTATATGGGCGTAATATATTGTAGGAAGTAGTGTATGGGCGTAATATATTATTGTAGGAGGTTGTGTATGGGCGTAATATATTATTGTAGGAGGCTGTATATGGTCGTAATATATTGTAGGAAGTAGTGTATGGGCGTAATATATTATTGTAGGAGGTTGTGTATGGGCGTAATATATTATTGTAGGAGGCTGTATATGGGCGTAATATATTGTAGGAAGTAGTGTATGGGCGTAATATACATCCATCACTCTTGGCTATTTTTTTATTATAGGATAAACTATGTTCTTGAAAGGTCATGCAGTACTGTGAAATGAGTTTCTCTTGTCCTTCACAAATGTATAGTGTTAGTTGTGTGACGCTCTACCTCTTGGTATAACTTTCACACTGTCAGTATAGTGGTCATTGTATATTCCGTTGAACACACTGGGGAGATACTGCACTCTTAATAGTCCTGAGTTCCTGCCTCTTGTCTTACTGGATTGTATTGAACACATTATAAAGAGATGACTATATTCTGAGATAATATAAGTACTGTACTGTGATATAATAATACTGTAATAGTGTATCTTAGGTACTAATTGTATTTTTTTTTTTGTATTTTCAGGGTGCGTGATGGAATATGCGGCCATGTTAAGTGCGCCGGACCTAGTGTCAGGGTTACGAGACCTACTGGCTGACCCTGACCAGGCGGTGGTGAAGCGCACTATACGGGTGTTTGCTAACGTGTACCGCCACGCCCTGCAGCTATTAACCTCAGGCGACCTGGACGAGGTTACCTTTAATGGTGCCTGGCCAGCGGTCAAGAGTGTAGCAGAACACCTCATACACATGCTGACCACAGCCGAGAACGAGGGTTTGATCATACACATTGTTCGCTTCCTGGAGGCGGCGCTGGTTGCCCACCTGTTGAGTGACGTGAACCGCTTCTCAGGTCTTGCTGCTCAGAGCCCCAAGATGGTTGCCAAGGGAATAGCGGCACTCAAAGGATTGGTAACCACGCCCTACGTCGGGGGCTCAGCCTTCATCGTGGCGGTGCGAGCCCTCATCACCGTCGCCTGTTACAAGCCTGACCTATGGGGACCTGTCACCAATCTCATAGAAAAACAGATTGCGTCACCGCCTCCTACACTGTTCGACCACAACGTGCGGTCACTTCACAAGATACTACAAAGGAACCTCTTCCGTTTGTTAAGACGAGCTGACTCCACTGCTCTGCGTCGTCAGCTGATTGACATGATGGTGACTGTGGGCGTCCCGCGTCGCATGCTTTCCCAGTGGGCCCCGCCACAGGAAAGCCGCAAGAGACCATCTCAGATGGCACAAAGTGAAGACTCCATCACCGGCCGTAACACTCCGCCCACCAAACGACCCAAACACGAGGGTGAAGATGTCCAGGAAAGCCGAACAACACCACCAAGAGATCCTCGCGAGGCACGCGACCCCAGAGAACCACGTGTCCCCCGCGACCCCAGAGAAGCACATGGTGAGTCATGGGACCGGAGAGTCAGTGTTGAACCCAGAGACCCGCGAACAGTTCAGCGGGCGGACCCACGACTCAGTCCTCCTCTCGACCCACGAGCGTCTGTCAGCCAAGACCCGTCCAGCAAGCCTAATACACCACCAGCATCGGGCAGGTCCACACCTGAAGAAAGAAAAGTTGTTAAACATAAGAAAGTTAAGGAAGTTAATTCAAACTTTGAGTTTTTGAAGAGTTTGATAACAAGCACAAAGAAGAAGCCAGAATTGTCCACAGAGCGTTTTTCAGAGAAGGAGCGAGCACTATACGAGCGGCTGGATCACCCTCATGTGGTGGAGCTGGTGTTGTCTTGTCTAGACAGCGTGCCAGACTCTCCCCCGGAGGATTTACTCACGAAGCTTGGTCATGGCAGCGGTGACGTAGACGGCATCAGGGAACACTTAACTCGCCTACTGGCGCCGCACATCCACACTGATTTCATCAACAGCCTAACTCCCGTAGAAGATGACAACACCGCTTCCAACTCCAACCCTCCATCAAGACCGTCTTCCACTTCCTCTGCCTCAACTCCCTTCTCACATCGCATAACTCCACCTCTGTCTAACCAGCGGGAACCTTCGCCGCCGTCTCCTCCCTCATCCAACCGCTCAACGCCCACAGATCTTACACAAATATGCAACTCTGATGTTGATCTTCGCCAGTTGTTGAATAAAGGATTTAAGACTACAGGCGACGTAGACATGAGAACTGGTGACCTTCTGCGACCAACCCGAGACCCCAGGGGTGCTACAGCAGACCAAAAACTTGCAACAGATCTAAAAACTTCTCAGCCAGACCCAAGAACAGTTAGAACAAGCAGACCGGAACCCCTTGATAATAAAGGAGACACGAGGACACAAGTAATCAACACTAGTACGCAACTAGACCCCAGGATCGCCATGACTGACTCCAGGAGGACGATGTCTGATCATACAGACTTGTGTATAAACAATATGGACCCTAGAATCACCCATTCCTTCAATGATGCCAGAGACCCAAGAATGGGCAACTGTCCTGACCTTCGTGAACAGATACTGGTCAACAACCAACGCAGCTTTATGGGAATGGGTAATGGTATGCCCGGCCCGAGGAACATGATGCACAACAACTTCCAGAATTTCGGGAACGGCGGCGGCATGAACCGTCAGGACCCACGGATGATGAATGGCCCACTTGGGATGGGGATGAGTAACGGCCCCATGAATCCCGCGGGAAGGATGGGGAATGTTAATGACCAGGGCTTTATGGGGGGTGGTAATAATATGTACGGTCCTGGGCCAGGTGGTATGAATGGACCAGGTTGTATGAATGGAGCAGGTGGTATGAATGGATCAGGTGGTATGAATGGGCCAGGTGGTATGAATGGACCAGGTGGTATGAATGGGCCAGGTGGTATGAATGGACGGGGTGGTATGAATGGGCCAGGATGTATGAATGGGCCCGGTGGTATAGGTGGACCTTGGCAAGGGAACATGCAACAAAATCGCATGGCTATGATGATGCCCATGATGAACGGTGGTCACGGTATGTTCCCTCAGGCGCCGCCCATGCACTTGTAGCTGGGGCAGCCCACACCTCTTGCACACTGTCCTTCCTGGCAACCAAACAATTACGGGCCAAATATAAACTAAGTTAGTGTATAGACTGTAGTTACTCTCAACCATTTCCCAAAGGTGCTGATAAATTTGGGGAGTCAAAAATGTTAATAATTAGATATGTTTTACTTCAGTCCAGGGTGTGGCAATATACTGTTCTCGTATCCATGCGAATGCCTGTGTGTATATATAAAAGCAACGTTGATATTGTCTATGGTCACATCATTTAATTTTTATATTGCCTACATATCAATATAAAAGTCTATCTTTGACATGACCGCTATTTGTGCACACAGACACTAAACGTTTAAACACAAACACAGTATTATCCTGATATTTGAACCTCTGAAGTGGTTCTTCAGAGCTGAAGAAATCATTTTGTAAACTTAGTACTTAACTCAGCTACTTTAATAAGCTCATCCCTAAACCTATTATCTGTTATATTATTAAAAAGTTTCCTTGCTTGTGTGGTGAACTACATCATACAGGAAGGAAAGAGTTCCTAGTGATGTTATGTGTACATCTGGCTCCCTATGGTGATGTTATGTACACATCTGCCTCCCTAGTGGGGATATGTACACATCTGGCTCCTTATGGTGATGTTATGTACACATCTGCCTCCCTAGTGGGGATATGTACACATCTGCCTCCCTAATGGTGATGTTATGTACACATCTGCCTCCCTAGTGGTGATGTTTTGTACACATCTGCCTCCCTAGTGATGTTATGTACACATCTGCCTCCCTAGTGATGCTATGTACACATGTGCCTCCCTCATGGTGAGATTATGTACACATCTGTCTCCCTAGTGATGTTATGTAAACGTCCTCCCTAGTGGTAACAGGTATGTACACACACCTGCTTCCCCAAAACTAGCTATAATAATATTTATGTGATGAATGACCTGTACATTACTCTTTTTTTTTATATTTTGAATATACAATACTTAATATATCTACCTTTATTTAACCCTCTTATTACTGATGATTTTATATGACATTGATAATCTTTATGGTATATTTGACGCATATTGATGACGATAGACGAAGCTAAGGAGATATTGATGAAAGAAAACGTGACTTGAAGAATACTGGTAGGTACTAGTCACACACAAACAAACCACCACATTCACACGTACACATGTACATTAACTCGATACGTACACTTTAACTTCAGTTAGGAGAAAATAACGCAGACTACCTTAACAAGATATGGACACTTTCTACCTACTATGAAACAACTCATTACAGACTTTACAGCAACATCGTGGATGCGTCTCCAGACTGGCTACAATGGTCGCTTCAACTCATAAGTGTCTATGTACTAAATGACATTAAATTGTGGTTTGTCATATATAATGTTTAATAACCTTGTGAGAAAGAAAACTATCTTCAGGTGGAGCTCTTGTTATTTTAGGATTCATTCATCACTATATCGTGTTATCAGTTCTGCTATCTTAGATCATGACTGGCAACACGTTATCAATACTCGATGACGTCACCTGTCTACAGGATATGACTATCTGCCCAACAATGCAGCTTACTTATATACTTAGAGAAATAAGAAGTGAAAATGTTAGGCATAGTGGATCAGGGTCTACTCGGGTAGTATGGGTGTATCAAAAAAATGGGAAGTGAAATATTGGTTGGCCTATGTAATGAGACGCAAGAGTGGAACATGCAATAGTAGTGGATGAAAGAGTACATGTAATAGTAGTCCAATATGGAGACACTATCAACTTTTAGGAGTTATTATCTGTCGGGCGTGAGATCTTCAGTATGAATTTCCTGCTACAGGATATTCGGTGTCAGCAGTGTGTTATCCTTCACAGTACAAAGCACCTGCTCACAATGCCTTACGTTATACGGTTTTGTTGACAAGACCACCAGCCAACCAGTAGTAAACAAGCCCCAGGCATGATGGTTTCGAATCGCATGTTTGTTAGGATCAAAATTCATCAATACTAGACTTAAGATTCACGAAAATAATAATATAATGAGACTTTGCCTTAACATAGACATATACTGTAACTGTTAGGAGATAACAGCAAGAGAATCTTTTTCAAAAGATTTTCTAACTGACTTTATTTCCAGTCTACCACAAAAATGAGTGCATCTACTGTAGTTGAGCAATGAGCATGTGTGTTACCACCACTACACACTCATACTTAATAGCTATCAGTTATGACTATCTGGTCTTCCTACAGGTCCAGTGGTGGTCATTGGTAAGTCTTGCACAAGAGGCCATGGTACCTGGATGCCACCTGTCATGTTTGCTAGTAAGGAGTCACCGGACCGAATTAATTTAAGGTGAGGCTGCCCATAGCTTATAAATGCAACGGTATATTATTCCTATGTTTTTTACTTATTATTGCATATGAAATTCAAGTTGATAAATTAGAACTACGTTGCACACTCAAATGACTCAAATCAACCCCTAGTTATAACAGGGAGTGGGGCTGACTTCTAGTTGTAGCCCATGAGAAACAATAGTAAACACAAGGATGGGTCCACCCGGCGAGCAGCTGACTGGCATATTTTCATGGATTTGCCATAATTTAGGTCTGTTATTGACACCATAATATCAAGCTATGCACTATTAATGTATGATGCTTAACATAACTAAATAACCTACTAATTTACGATGTACAGACAGGTGAAAGTTGGCGAATAAGTTTGATAGTCGAGACACAGATTATGTTCAATGTTTTGCCTTCCACCTTTTGTTGTTTTTATTTTGTGTTAGTGTAATTTCAATTGAGTATATATATATATATATATATATATATATATATATATATATATATATATATATATATATATATATATATATATATATATATATATAGTACTGAAGTGGCATGTTTGGTTGTAAAATTTTGAATTATACTTATTAGAACTGATGCCTATAATTATGACTGTCAACAGTTCTTCAAATTCCAGTTGAAAGGGGCATCCATTGGATGTGATTTATTAGAAGCTTAATGGAATATTACAAGAGTGAAGGGTTGTTAGTCCTCAGGCCCTCAGTTTATTTGGATAACCGAGATGACATAGTTCAGGAATTATTTTAGTCACCATGTTGCACCTTTTCTAATGATGTTGGGTCTTTTTGAAGGTAGTGTTTACATGCCCTGTATTCAGTAATCCAGACTGGGACATACTTGAGATCTGTACAGTTAAAGGAGCATTTTCATATCTTTGTATTTGAAGGCTATGCTTTATAATTCCCAAATCTTGATTTTTTTTTTTTGTCACTATTGCCTCCACTTGTTCTGCCTCCATCAGTGACTGATCTATGACAACACCAATATCTTTCTCCTTATCGACAGTATCCAGGAAAGTGTTACTAACAGAATGGTGGTGATTTAGGTTGTTGCATCCTACATGCAGAGTCTTGCATTTTGTGTTGTTAAAGGTCTTTTGCTAGTCTAAAGACCATTTGAACAGCTTGTGCAGATCTTTTTGCATGGTTGCAACATCGTCTTGACTTGCAATCTTCCCAAATATCTTCATGTCATCCACAAACCTAACAATATGTCTTGATATAATTTCATCTGTCATTTATGTAGATCTCAACAGGTTGGATTCAAGAATAAAACTTTGTGCTATACTACTGAGAAATGTTTTCCATTCTGAATGTACTCCATTTATGACCACCCTTTGTGTCTTGTCATTGAACCTGTTGTTAATGCACTTCAAAATTTGGCCTATGATTCTATGTGGCTGGATTTTAGAGACTACCTGTGAATGTGGGACTTTGTCAAGTGCCCTAGATAAGTCCACGTATTACGCCCGAGATCAAAGGTTTGCTTGACCCCAAATAAGATAAAACAGCACACTTGCATCAGAAAACAGTCAGGATAAGTCAGTTCAGAGACTCCGTTTCACCACGGGTATCAAAATTTTGACAGTGACTGTACTACTCATCCACTGGTAGACCTTGGTCCATGTAATGTGTTACCATTTCAAGGAAATTGAATAAGTGTGTCAAACAGGATATTCTCTATGGAACCGTGTGATACATTGATCAGACTACTCGGTTAGGTGTTGGAAGATTGTGTCCCTCAGAATTTTCTCAAGAATTTGTGCATATAGTGAGTTGACATAAAGCAAGGGTCAGGTGGTTGTTGGCCAGAGTTAATTTTTCCCTGATGTGGACTTTGTCCACCATTGCTACCTATGTTGTCAAGAGTATATCCATAATGTTTTTTCTCTAGTAGGTTCCTTCATGTGTTGTGTCTTGAAGGTCAAGGTTTGCTCCTCAGCTTGTATGGTAAGAGTCACCCAGTCTACTGTCTGTTCTGGATGACATTGGAGTCTGCCACTTCTCCCTGTGAGGTTGAGTCAGCCTTATAACACACACCTACTGTCACCTTGCTTTTTGTTCTCTGCTATTAGTTCACACCAAAGTAAATTTGGACGATTTAGTTTCATTCGCTCATCATTACTGGTTATTGTCAGGTGCTCCATGACACAGTAGTACACCACCACCTGTCCTTTCTGGATGGTGAGTGATAACCTGGTAAACACATCTTCTCAACCCCAGGATGTCTGCCTGTTCTGTATCCACCTATGCATTTAAGTCCAGTCTTATTAACTAGACTGGTGTCATTCTTGTTTCATTCAGGATTTTGTTCTCTCGGGGTTACTAGTATTACTTAAAGCTACACTTGTGATGTGCAACTCCTATACAGTATAAAGTCCCATATTTCTCACTGTCTCTCCTTCCCTCCTCCACCTCAGGTTCTTTATAATGCGATTGTCATTGTGTTTGTTTATTTGCAATTGTTCTCGTGACATGTTATGTTAGTCAGCCCCAGGTGCCACATTATCACTGTGTAACTATTTCTTGTAAGTTATTTAATACTTCCTGCACTGATTGTTGGAGTTGTCTCATTTATTGCTTTAGTTTACTGTATCTTGTTCTTTATCCTCTACACTAGTAATACAGGTACACCACCAATTTTCCGGCACCTTTGGTTCCTGAGCCTTTCCGGACCATCCGTTTTGCCGGATTAACAGAGGTCATATATAATAATTAAGCAATACACCTTTGAACCACTTGGTATACACCCCTTCCCCCCGGTATTTTTAAAGCACCATGGCTGCTAGAAACTCATCACTCTATCATGTTCAGTACTCTTACTGTCTTTCAATGTTTTTCTAATGCACACTTGCTTCTTGGAATCACTTTCTGCATAGAATCTCGTTACTTTTTCTCTTTGCTTCTTTATATCACACACAGTTGACGAACCAATACCATACTGATCACACACCCGTCACACCGAAACACTACGGTCGAGTTTTCTCAAGAGTTCCACCTTATCTTGTATCGATGTGGACTGGTGTTTACGCTTTACACCACCACTGACACTTGTACTTGCCTTTGAAGCCATAGCTGGGGTTAAATATGTCCAAAACAAGCTGAGAATTACACAAAATCAAGAAGCTACCACCAGCAACTGCAGAATAAACAAAGCGAGCGCGGTTAACACGTAATGCCATCTGTGGGCAGCCCAGTAAACTAATCTGGAGGTCAAGGGAATTTTGTCCTGGTTAAAAGAGGTGCCGGACCATCCGTTGCCGGAAAATCGGTGGAGTACCTGTAATTAAGTCCCTAACTTGGTCTTTTTGTGTTTGTATATTAGTGTCAAAGTATTTATGTTTAGAGTACACCCACCTCTCGTTTTACGCGGGGGTCACGTTCTTGAAAACCACCGCTTAATTAAAAACTTCTTAAATTAAACATAAATTTCCCATAAGAATACATGTAAATGGTACAGGTTAAGGGAACCATCATATACCACACAGGGTACGAACAGTGCTCTCACTTAAACCAAGCATGCGGCCAACACACACATACTCCTCTCTGAAGGCCGGTGATCACATTTAATTTCACGTCCATTGTGATTGTTTTTCGTGCCTTTTTAGCTTTAGGCGTCCCAGAGGCAGATGGGTGTTTTACAGACATGGTCAATGGGGGAAACGGCGTTTAACACTAAAAAGGTACGTGATAAACACAATGCAAATTGGAGCACAGAGAAGTAGTAGTGCTGGTGTGAACTGAGAAAGTGATACCCGGGAAGCTTGCTGGACGTGGTCAAAGTTTTTGTACAGAATACTTCATTATCTTCACCATTAGAAGTAATTATCTTTATTATTACATTATTATAATTATTATTATTAATAATATAAAATTGTTGATGTTGATATGACTGCAACTTTATAGTCATAACTTACAAGTACCTCACCAGGCATCACACGCGACTCCACTGCCAGACGACCAGGTGAATACACGATGCAAATTTAAACTGTCTTGAGCGCGTTATTTAAAAAATAGGTGCGTTTAAATTAGCTTTTGGTATTAACTGAACAATCACGTTGTTCCAAAAACGCTTAAATCAAACGCACGTAAAACGAGTTACCTGTATATAAAGTAAAAGAATAATATCATTTTAACACCTGTGCTGAACCGATATTCCAGCTCAGGAGTGCCACAAGAAACGTGAAGATTAGTTATTACAGAAAAACAAAAAAAATTTAACCCAAAGTTGATTGTAAATACATAATGCCGCTCAGTCTCATATTTTCTCTCTTAATTATATTATATTAATAACTTTAAGCTTTGCATAAATCATTGTTTATCAATTTTGATACCTTACAAATACTACTTTCTTTTTTACTTTTTCTACTTGTGTGTTTCACTTCAATTAATTTAACTTTTGTTTTGTTTTTAAGTAGTTTTGAAGAAAGCTACTTTATACAAATTTTAATTTGTTCAAAGCAACAGTGTAGTACTGTACTTTATTTTAAGTAATACTTCCAGGTACTTTCTCCATCACTGTTTAAAGCGGATCTGAATTGAGCTGGACCTGATGTGAACTAGACTAAAGTGGGCTGGACGTGCAAGTGAAGGAGATCTGAAGTTAACTGGACCTAAAGGACTAGATAGTAATTAATTACTATTTTCTGGTACTTTGAATATTAGGATGGTTCTACAGGCATTCCCCAGTTTATAAGAGAGTTCTGTTCCTGAAAAACCTTTAGTAAATCAGATAAATTTTCCCATAGACTTCCATTATAAAAGCCGAGATACTTTTCTATAATGAAAATACTAACCCAAAATGTCTTAACCCTTAAGCCCCGGGTGACGTTCCAGAACGTCTGCCTATTTTCCCATGACACAGAAGTGAGAGTTAACACTGTGGTGTTAATAACTTTACTAAAGTGAGGATATTACTTCAATAATTATGTAAGAGATAAAATCACAAAGTAACTTCATGAAATTACCGTTTACTGTATCTTAAAGTATAGTTAAGTCTTAATGATCAAATTTTTATGTAAAAAATTGGGGTCAAACTATACATGCATAATATTTTTGAGGGGTTACAATTTATGCATTTCCATGGGTCATTTACAGTGAATGATAGTACCTGGTGCAGTACGCGCTTATGGTAGGTTAACCTTACCAGTAAGCTCCTTTATCCTGGGCTTGCCTACCGACCCCAAGATCCTATGTGGCTACAGGAAGAGCAGAACCTTTCACTATACAGTATATGCTGGTTTAAATATACAAATGCCTGATAGAATTGGTTTAGATATTTTTCTTTGCATCTGTTTAAATTACTGGGAGATTATCAACTTTCCCCACCTGTGAGCTGTATGCTATGTTATGGTCAGAGTGAGGGAAGATTGGACTAAAGTTAATTGAGAGGGAAGACTGCTGGAGACATAATTGAAGAGTATTACAGTGAGGGTGGGAAGGCTGGTGATATGAATTAAAACTATTCTCATGTAATGTATATGTGGGAGAAACTTGACTAGAACAT
>NW_024720773.1:6132149-6134231 GCF_018991925.1 Homarus americanus | reverse complement strand
AATATCTTCCTACCCACAGAAGATCTGCAAGCAATACATTAGGATGAGCTCATTAAAGCCAACAACTTGACCCATCTTGGAATAAATTTCTTCATGCAGCAGTTGAGGTAAAGATTTAACATCTTCCAAAAGTTTTTATTATCGGCGAAGGTTTTGATGAGGCCTAGCCCCTGAGCTTGCCCATCTGTATACGGCCCGAAGGCCACATCAGGAAAATTCTCTCCTCTCAGCTGTAGACCAGTATTAATTGCCCTTGCCATGATGGTATTTCTGCACATTTAAACTTGAAACACATATAAAAGCCTCCAACACTATTATTGCCTGACTTAGAAGGATGTACAAGTACTCAAAATCTTATCATATTTGTCAAAGGTAAGAAAACCAATGAAAGTATACCAAAGAGTCTCATTGGCCCATCCCAGTATTTCACCATTTGAAAAAGATTGTTGTGGATTGTGGGTTCATTGCCAAAGACTAAGAAGGGAAATCAATTCCTCGCCCAGTTAAGGACAATTTGTACACGTTATCCATAGTTTTCTAAAAAGCATCACTCAAAACGTAATCAAAACACATCTTTGCAATCTTTCACTTCCAGTGGACATCTTTAAAGAGATCCAACTGATCAGGGTGACCACTCATGAGCAATCTTTTCAAACAGGTGATGAAAGACCCTGTGACCATTGTACATTCCTCGGCCACCACCACAACCCAAGGTTGTTTGGAATGGTTCCATCAAACTTCAAATCAATGCTCAAAAAATACTGTATAGAACACCAAAAGGAATGGATGGAAAGGACTTGTTACTTTTGCCATCAGGAATGTCCCCAGGAGTCACTAGCCTCACTGAGTTACTATATGGGAGATAAATGGGACCCCTAAATAGTAGCGATAGTGGTTTGACACGATCTATTAAGCTTCCTGCAGTTTCCACATTGACACTTTAATGACAAATTAACTGTGTCCAACCATTGCTCTGTCAAACTTAAAAAAGTCCAAGAAAAAATGGTGGTCTCAACCTAAAATTAGTTAAAAGATCCTATTTTCTCCCAGGTGACAAAAGTGTTATCAGCTTCACCCATTCCAGGCTCTCCTTATGTTAAAAAGTTTATTGTCCCCATATAGTTGTTGATAAATCCACTTCAACTTATAGTCCATACTCCCTGATCGCCGAAAAGATTCACAACTTGTTCTACATTAATCCTACAGTCCTTTTACCATCCCCTGCAGTCAGAGGAAGAGATCCCAGAGGCTAGGTTTCAAATCTGTATTGGTTATACGGTTTTGTTGTACGGAGCCGAGATGACAGATGATATGACCCATTGACATCTCTAGACTCTCTACCCAAAGAGAATCCTACACAGTCATACTCAACAACCCTGATGAGTATTTTTCGTTCTGAATCCATCTCGTACAAAAAGATCTCACTTAGTTACACCACATTTCCTTAAAGTCACATTAGACTCCCAGGTTTTGTAATATATTTAAACATGATATTGGTTAATCTCAGATGATGTACAACCCATTAGGCAACTGTTACTATCGACTAAATCCACAAAAAGAGATTATGAAAAGGAGTGTGATTTTTGTTAAAACATAACTTAGCTGAGCCTAGTACTTCGCTTTCCACTCAGTTTCTATTCCAAAACCTGATGGCACTTTTTTCGTTTCTGTACTGATTATCGTAAAGGAATCCAGGTCACTGTCTCAGACCACCCTTACCTTTGATTAGTTGATATATACATGCATAGGCTGCAATCTTTATATCTACCAGACCTGCTGAAAGTTGATATTATCAAGTGGGACTTGATATGTGTCTGCATTTATAACCCATTTGCCTTTTTTCAATATTTTATGGCATGGCTTTCAATGCTCCGCCACATTCCTGAGGGCTATCAATCTTCTAATTCAGACCCAGGTGGGGACGTTCGCCTACCTACACCCAGGTATGGAAGGAACGAACATCTGGAAGTGTTTGAGGATACTACTTGCACGACTGCAAGAGACTGGATCTAATTATAACCTGGCTAACCAGCTTTGGCCGGGGCCTCAGGACTTACCTGGGATATATCGTTGGGCACATAT
>NW_024720773.1:5959649-6127149 GCF_018991925.1 Homarus americanus | reverse complement strand
CATTAAACGAACCTGAGAGACCAGAGATTGTGAGGTCACAGGAGGGTGCACCTAGAGACCTGACAACAACACCCAATGCTTGTCAAGTCACAAAGTCGCTGACTAACCTGACTGTGACATGACCATCATCAGACGTGACGTCTGATGATCAAAGGGATGCCGCTTTGCAGTGTGGAAGTTCTGCAGTCGACTTATACAGTACAGTTGTACCCCGCCGTACGCAGTTTCACTTAACGCGATTTCTCATATACGCGGTGCCTTGCCAGAACCGAACTTTCACTTAACGCGGTTCATCTACCCATATACGCGCAGAGTGTCCGGCTCGAGAAGCTATTTTTAGGTTCGCCCCACCTGCTCCCGCCTGCCGCGCCTCTCCCTCCTCCCTCCCTCCCCTCCGCCTCCATCCCTGTATGCCGACCCATCTCTTCTACTAACGTAAGTGTTACACCTAACTTTTAGTTTTCCTAACCTAACCTTTATTTTTCCTAACTTAACCTTTATTTTTCCTAACCTAACCTCTTCTATATTACTTGTTTGTTCATACCATCATAAAGTTAAGATAAAATTTTTACTACAACATAGTTGTGTGTCGTCAAAAAGTGGAGTTTGGGGGTCGGGCCAGTCTCTATTGTAATTAATCCCATATGTTCTGTTGTTCACTTAACGCGGTTTTCACTTAACGCGGTACCCTGTGGGTTCAATTGACCGCATAAAGCGGGGTACAACTGTGTATAAATATATATATACAGTATTCTGTATATAAGTGTAAAGGGGGTTGTATGAATATCAATATCACGGATGTACAACAACTGATTGATGCAATTAAAAAATAAGGTACAGTATTACCCCGCCTAACGCGGTTTCACTTAACGCGTTTTATCATATACGCGGTGCCTCGCCAGAGCTGAACTTTCACTTAACACGGATTTTTTCCACATATACGCGGTGAGTGTCCGGCTCGAGACGCTATTTTTAGATTTGCCCCACCCGCCACCCTGCCTGACTGCCTGTTTTAGCTCATAAAATTCATACAAATTACCCGGCCAGAATATAATTTACATTGCTGGAATTCTTATAATTTGGTGATCATTTTGAATATAAACATCATATATTTTGCATTAGACATACAAATTTTAGATAAAAATTTTTCTCAGAGTAACTATGTTATCTTTTGTGCAAAATATATGACATTTATATTCAAAATATTCCTGGTCTTACAAGGAATCCAGCAATGTCAATTATATTATCCTAACTTTAGTTTGAGGTATTATTTATTACAAAAAAGTTAAGTATTCTGGTTTTCCCACACATCTCCTTGGGACGGTTGGTGGGGGGTGGGGGGGAGGGAGGGACCGACCGACCATCTGTTACCCCGTGAAGAATTTTTTTTTTTTTTTATTAACTGAAGATATTTGTTTTAGCTCATAAAATTCATACAAATTACCCGGTCTGAATATAATTTACATTGCTGGAATTCTTATAATTTGATGATCATTTTGAATATAAACATCATATATTTTGCATTAGACATACAAATTTTAGATAAAAATTTTTCTCAGAGTAACTATGTTATCTTTTGTGCAAAATATATGACATTTATATTCAAAATATTCCTGGTCTTACAAGGAATCCAGCAATGTCAATTATATTATCCTAACTTTAATCTGAGGTATTATTTAATACTAAATGTTAAAAACTCTTGAAGGGAGGATTGGTGGGGGGTGGGGGGAAGGGTTGGGACTGACCGCGCGGTTGGAAGAGGGGGTGAAGGCAAGGTGGGGTACTTTGATTGACAGATAGTGTCCTGAAGATTATTTTTTTTTTATTAACTGAAGATATTTGTTTTAGCTCATAAAATTCATACAAATTACCCGGTCAGAATATAATTTACATTGCTGGAATTCTTATAATTTGGTGATCATTTTGAATATAAACATCATATATTTTGCATTAAACATACAAATTTTAGATAAAATTTTTTCTCTAGGTAACTATGTTATCTTTTGTGCAAAATATATGACATTTATATTCAAAATATTCCTGGTCTTACAAGGAATCCAGCAATGTCAATTGTATTATCCTAACTTTAGTTTGAGGTATTATTTATTAAAATTTAGTGGTTTTCCCCCAAAAATTTCTCAGAGAGGGAAGAGCCAGCAGTGTAGTGTGAGAGAGGGGGAGGGAGTTGAGTCCATTATTTGAATGGACATTAACTTGGCGACTGTATTTCTCTATTTCTCTTAAGTATTAATTGTGTGCATGTACCATCATAAAATTAAGATGTTATTTTTACTACAACATAGGTATGTGCCTTCAAAAAGTGGAGTTTGGGGGTCGGGCCGGTTTCTATTGGAATTAATCCCATATGTTCTGTTGTTCACTTAACGCGGATTTCACTTAACACGGGACCCTCTGGGTTCTATTGACCGCGTTAAGTGGGGTACAACTGATTTTTCCATATACTGTATACAAACATACCAGGTGTATGTGTATTTATTTTTGTGTTCATATAACCAACACTTCATAATATTATCTGTAAGAAATTGTTAAAAACTTTAAATAAGTTTGTTTTATTTTCTATCATGAAGTAAATATTGAGGTTTAATTTATGTTTTTACCATATAACCTACACTTCATAATGTTCCATCCATACATTGTCTTAGTAAGAGATACTATCATGGTGGATTTGTAAGAAAATTATTGAAAACATTAAATAAATTTTGTTTTCCTTAAGCAGTGTTTGAATACATTTCATAATGTTCACTATTATAAACTTTAAATACATTTTGTTTTATTTTTCACTATGAGGGGGTTTTGCCCAGTGGGGTTTTTGTCCGGTAGGGTGGGGTTTATGTCCGGTGGGGTTTTTGTCCGTATCCCATTCGGGCCGCAGGTTGCCCATGCTGTAGTTCATCTAGAAGAGTGTTTGCAGCACCGAGTTCTCTTCTTTCAATCATCTATTTTACTCAAACCTTCTTTTTCTTTACTGTTTTGTCCTCAAAATTTCAATAAAAACTCCAGCGGATGCAGCTGGCATGGAAAGGCTCCTCTTACTCATCTCCTGAGCTAGCATACTTTTACTTTTTTTCTTTTACCCTCTTCATCACTGATCGGCTTGTTAGCCGCTTCGGCGATCGGTCACGTCTCTGTTACGCACTGTTGGCAAGTACTTGGCATGCAAGCCTAGTATAAATGTGCCCTAACACTGAGACTCTGCATGTCTTGTCTGGTAGAGGCAGATGTGACACTACCAAACATGGCAGGTTTTCTCAGGGTAATCCAATTTCCTCCTGTACAGTACCAGGCAGCTCCACATGAGTGAAAGCCCACGACAAAGCACAAATGCCCACATGTGATATGTGGACCTGGAGCTAGAATGATGGTACAGAAATGCACAGACCACCCAATCACCAGTTACAGTATTTTGTTTATCAGGCATAAAAATAGCTGTTTTCACAGCATGTAAAACATCTTTATTATGGTGACCAGTCTAATATTGACAGACCATTTTTCTTCATGAAGGGGGGGGGTTGATGTTTGTTTGTTTGTTTTTTTTTTTTTTTTTTTACGGGGATTAGCCCACCCAGGCACAGGTCACTGACCCACATCAGGGACTGGGGGGCGAAAATAAAATAACAATAAGTAATAATGATGATAATAATAATATCTATTATTATTATTATTATTATTACAACAATTAATAAAATCAATAGCAAATTAATACAAATAAAATAATAATAATAATAATAATGACAAAATAAATCAAGAGTGAAAAAAGATATACATTACGTATGTTGTGTTGTCCAAGTAAGAGAAACAATTGAGACCCTGCAATTGTGTGTAAATGAGGCAGAAAGTCAGATCAGCAACCTGGGACTTGGTCACAATTTTCGTGATGCCATATGGCAGAAGGGTCTACCATTAGACAACACATTATGCTTCCAATATCTTCCCAGGTGGTAGTACCTCCCTGATTGGTAGCTGCTTACTACCTACTACAGTTCAGCAGTATCACTACTATGTCATGGGTTCAAGTGCTGTTTGGTCCAGGCACATGTGGAAAAGGTGTTATTCAGTGTGACCCTCACTATTAACAACCATGGCAGGTCTCCTCCAGGTATTGTACAGGGCACTCTGGTTTCCTCCTGTACTAACACTGAACAATAAAGTTCATAACAAAGAACAGACCAACTGCCTTAGCAGCTAGTAGTGATAAATGATAAATAAGGTAAATGAAAAGCTTCCCTTTGGTTTGGTTTATGACACAGACACATCATCTGCTGCTGCTGTCACCCATAATTATCTACAGTAATTACTGTGCAGAATTTTTTAATTTCTTGGATGGGAAGTAAAGACATAATTGACATTGCTATGTTTATTAAAAATTAAAGCATTATTCACTGGGAAAATGTAGCTGTAAACGACTCATAACGAATACTGGACAGTACTATGAACAAATTCTTGTCATAACAAAGTATGTCCTGTACAGTTTTGCTCATTAACAAATGAATGGCATACAGTACAAGAATAATTCAAACAGTATAATTCAGTTATAATTAACTTATCTACAGCACCTCACATATACTAACTAAGGTACAGTAAATATCACCAATCCTATTGGGATCCATATCCTCTACTGTCATTAAATTTAATACTGTATATTGACCAAAATTAATCTAGAATAAATCACCAAGTGTACTGTATTGCACTGCACTGCACTGCACTGTATGGTACACATATGTACTGTACTGTATTGTACAGTAGGGTCGGGATATATCGCGAGATAAGGTCCAAGGATGTTCGCTATACAGTATACTAAATTGCGATATATAATTACAGGTAATCAATGGGGAAAATAGGGTTAGGTTCTGGAGGCTAATAAAAGTGACTAAACTTGACATAAAATGGCACAGTCTAAAGTTAGCAGATTATAAATTGCATGGCTGTTATCCTTGCAAGACAGCAAATAATTTTAATATACCGTATATACTCGTGTATAGTTCGAGTTTTTAAGACCAAATTTTTAGGCAAAAAATTGGGGGTCGTCCTATACATGCGTACAGTAGAAGTCCAAAAATCCGGACTGCTTGGGGATTGGGTCGGTCCGGATTTTCCGGATTCTCAGGCAGTACTTTTAAAATTCAAATTTAAGGAAGAATAAAGAAGAGATGAACAGGTACATTTTGATAATTTATTCATTAGCAAATATAGCATGCTTCAAAATGAGCAGTTTTAAAGAAAAAGCTTTGAATTCTAGAATTTTATTCTTTGTCTTTTTTATATAATAAATTGTAGACTTTCCAATGTGGTATGTTTCCATTAGAACAGTATTGCTCACACCACGTTCTAGTTTCTTAATTATTTCAAGTTTGTCACTCAATTTCAACGTGTTCTTCTTTCTCTTCACACAACGAAGTTTATCTACTTTAGGAGCCATTATTATGGGCTTGTACTCTGTACATGGAAAGAGTAGGACTCAAAATTACACATGTTGTCACAGTTTGATTGCTCGTTTTAAAGTGGCAACTACGTGGTCGCTTGTAGTCGCTGTGCAGCTGTGGTGCTCACGCAGGCGCACATACACACAAAAGCCCGCTAAAAAAAAAAAAAAAGTTTGAGTTTTCAAAAAGTCCGGATTCTCGGGTGGTCCGGATTTCTGGCATCCGGATTTTTGGACTTTTACTGTAATAGTTTTGTTAGGTTGAACCCGTGCATGATGGGAAGGGCGAGGAGCAACTTTTAGCTTGAGACATGAAAAATATTTACCATTTACTGCCAGTAAGCAATGGAAACGTAAAATATGTACCAATCAGGAATGAAAAGTTGTGCAGTTCCTTCAGCAAATGAAGCTCACCAACTTACAATAGGCTAAATTACCTTACAACGTGCTTTCAGTAGTCTATGTTGAAGTTCTTAGCACAGGCTAACTTATCATATCATATACGGTGTCACAGTTCTCATTGATCTACAAAAAATACCGGTAATAAAAACCTTTTCGATATTTCACACTTAATATAATACCCAGTAATCTACTTCAACCTCCTATTGTTTACAACGATGCATGACGCACCACCAGCTGTTGTGTCTCAGCTAGATGGTACATGTGTTTTTCGAATCGTTTTCAGTTAAAAAACTGTTACATCACATGTATATTTTACCTTAACTGTGCCTGAATGAATATATTCTCGGAAATAAATAGTAGTTTTGCTGAATCGTGATGTATTTTAATGTAAAATAGGATAAATACATGACGAAAACAAAAGATTTTACCTAACCTTTTGATATTCAAGAGAAGTTACTCGTTTTTTTAATAGTTTTTGGTTAAAATACTGTTATATTACAATGGTATTCTATTCATACTGTGCTTGATATAATACATTCACGGAAATGTAATATTTTTGCTGAAATGACATACATATTACTGTACAGTGGAAAGTGGGATAAAATCGTGACGAAAACAATAACTTTCGCTTTCTTTCGTTAAAATGATGTTACCGTAATCGCTTTTCGAATGATTTTGTTAAAAAACCGTTGTACTACAATAATATTCCCTCCTAATTGACCTGAATAAATACTTGAATGGAAATGTACAATATTTTTGTTGAAACTACCCGCGTTTCAGTGTAAAGTGTCATAATAATAAATGGTAAACAATTTGCCTTCGGCACTCGGTGTTTCAGGCACGGCGAGCCTCAGTTTATAGGACGTAGAGTGTTTATACTGAAGGTTTTGTTGTTCCATTACCCTAAAAAACGTGGGTCGACCTATAAACGAGGAATATCATAAATTAACGATTTCTTGGTAAAAAAATCAGGGTCGACCTATAAACGAGGGGGGGTTATAGACGAGTATATACGGTAGATATCATATATTATGCACATGAGATAAAAATTTCAATCTTTTAGAGTACATTTAAGTACTGTACTGTACAGTTTTCAACACATATATTTGGGGCAATTTAGGGGATTTTTAGTAGTTCTGACTTTATATGGTTTTTGGCTTCATGTGAAGTCCCAGGAACATAACCCCACGTAAGTTGTGTCTACTGTAAATAAATTTATCGCTATATACAGTGGTCCCTCAGTTAACGAACGGTTCGATTAACGAATTACCTCCCATAAGGATCTTCAATTCGGTTAACTTACAAAACTTCGATTAACGAAATCCTTACGACAAACACGTTTTGTTGTGAGCATCAGCTGACCGGCTGAAGTGCTAGTCTGCCAATTCAGTAATCTGTTCTATGTTTACATTCGTTTCCATTGGAGTAAATATCAAGAAAGTTGTGCTCTTCAATATTTTTGCATTTTTTATATTAAAATTATTTGTAATTTTAAAATTTAGTTAACATATTGATAATATATGCAGTAGAGGGAACTAGTTTTTGTGCACCCATCAGCCGCTTGACTCACCCACCAGGCATCTGTTTGGCTTTGTTTACAGTGGAGTGAACATCGATTTTGTTGGTGTCTTGAATATTTTTGCATTTTCACATTAAAATTATTGATCATTCTGAAATTTAGTTAATATATTGATAATATATAGCGCAGTGCAGTGTTGATTTAAATACAATAATCTTGAATTACACTTTGTGAACTTAAATTTTATTGGTGAAATTACTGCATCAAGCATGGGTCCCCTGAAAGGTGATTTCTCCTCCATCCCCACTTCCTTCTCTTCTCCCTTCTCCTCCACCCGCACTTCTAATTCCCATCATCATCATCAACCAGGAACCTTCTACATACACACCTCAAAGTAAGTGTGCTTTACTGCATTTTTTTTTTACTTTGTATGTACTTTTCTGTGAGATGGAACCAATTACCCAATATCCCATTGAAACAAAAGATTCGGTTAACGAACGACTCTGTGGAACGAATTGTGTCTGTTAACCAAGGGACCACTGTATTGGATAATGTTGATAATTTGGTAGCCGTGATATAAAAAAATCTTTATATAAAGTCGCTATATATCCTGACCCTACTGTACTGTATGGTACTGTGCTGTACTGTATTGTAGGGTACTGTACTGTAGGCTACTGTACTGTATGGTACTGTACTGCACTGTGCTGTATGGTACTGCACTGTGCTGTACTGCACTGTGCTGTACTGTACTGTACTGCAATCTATGGTACTGTACTGCACTGTGCTGTACTTTATGGTACTGTACTATACTATACTGTACTTTACTATAATGTACTAAACTGTGCTGTACTGTACTATACTGCACTATACTGTGCTGTGCTATACTATACTGTAATGTACTATACTGTGCTATACTATACTGTACTATACTGTGCTGTACTGTACTATACTGTACTGTACTATACTGTGCTGCACACTACTGTACAGGGCTGGTTAAGAGTTTGAACATATGTGACCAAGTTACAGTATTTGAGTTGTAAGAATCTAATGACTTCTAATATACTTTTTACATCCAGCTAAAGTACCATTGTAGCTACACAGTGTTATGTCTTTATAGTTTATTACTACCCGAGTCTTCCACATTATTCTCCCAAGACCAATTCATTGCTTAGATGTGTTAGTACCCGTCCCCTTGCTAAGTTTAATCAACCTCCCCGGTGAACCACCTGGTAGTTCCTGGGGCACATCTACCGGTGTATGATTCTCCTGGTTCAGAGAATTACTACTGGAATGACTTTGGATAGAAGTGGAAGATGTGCTTTTTCCTCTGTTTAAAGTGACACTGTTGGAAGCCTGTTCTTCATCTTCCCTCTCACCTGACCCATTGAAACTAGTGCTACTATTTGCCTTACTGGAAGCTTGGCAGTTATTTGCAGAAGTTCCATGCTTAGGTGGCAGAATCTTCCTCTTGGGAGACCCAGTTAATCGGTGGTGTACAGCATCAGTTGTAACTGACATGGCTGTCAATTCTTTTTTCTTCCTTACTGGACTCATTTTCAACTTGTTATGAGTACAATAGTTGTAAAATATTTATTGAAAGTGTAACATATGTCAACTGGGGGGAGATGAGGTGCTCAAGCTGACTCTTTGTGATGCTGGGCAGTGTTAGCACTCAAGTCTGCATATTGACCTGAAAACAAACAAATTATGAAATGAGACAATAAAAATACTGAATGAGGAAAAAATAGTAATGGTACTTGTACATATACTGAGGGTCAGTAATGTACCCTGGGTGGGGCATGCACAACAAACTGGACTGAATGGGGCACCAGAATTATTGGTGTTTCTTGATGAACCTATTCACCCCACTTCGTCTCTGTGTGGGTGACACACACATTTAACATACACGGCCGCAGGGGTTTGATAAATTGATCTAAAGATCGACAAATGTACGTGTGCCCCGGGTCGGTAATGTACCTCACCCAGGGTACATGTACATTTGTCGATCTTCAGATCAGTAATGGTAAGATATTCTCTGCAAATCAGTTTTGTATTGCCAAGTTGAAAACATTTTGGTACATCCAAAATCTACAGTCGGCCCTTAACATACACGGGTTTATAATACACGGATTGCCCCGCCGGAGGAATATTCTGTACATTGAAGTAATTGAAGTACATTCAAATCTCGCGCCATTCAACTCGCGCGCGGCACCGAACACGGGACACCGCCCGCTCCCGCAACCTCACACACACACATAGCTCTCTCTCACTGTAACCACGCTTGTGTTGACATCAGCATTGTAATTGCAAAAATATTACATTTCCGTGAATGTATTATATCACTAATATAAGAGTATTTTAACCGAAAACTACTAAAAAAACGAGTAACATATCTTGAACATCGGAAGGTTAGGCAAAGTCTCTTGTTTTCGTCATGTATTTTATCCTATTTTACATTGAAATACATCACGTTTCAGCAAAACTACTATTTATTTCTGAGAATATATTCATTCAGGCACAGTTTAGGCAAAATATACATGTGCTGTAACATTTTTTTAATTGAAAACGATTCGAAAAACACGTACCCTCTAGCCCTGTTCAAGGAGAAGACTAGGAGGAGCTGTTTGGTGCTTAAGACGATGACAGAGGACGAGATTAGGGAGCTAATTGAAGAGCACGACACTGAGCTGACCGAGGAGGATCTACAGCAGTTAGTAGACTCAGGCAAGGAAGAGGAAGCGAAAGGGAAAGAGGATGAGGAAGAGCACCAAGAAATAATGTTGGAGAAGTTGGGGGAGATGACCAGGAATATTGAGGCACTGAAAAATCTGGCCTATAGTATGGACCCCTCCATGGTGCGTGCCATGAAATTCATGCGAGGGATGGATGACGTTTTCGCTCCATACAAAAACATCATGGAAGAAATGAATGAAAGAGACGACAACTCCCCATCACCATGTTCTTTGATGAGATTTAACACCAATCACTGGCGGCAGTGAGGAAGCAGCTGAATCCACCGTCGCCCCCCACTTCACCACCCGTTATGGAATTGAGTGACGATGAGCCCGATGACCCCTGTCCTGTCGCCGAGGATAGGAACTGTACAGTAAAGTGAAATTTTTATCTCTTTTTTTTTAATAGTTTTCTTGCCATGTTTATTGTTTGTAAAAATGCACAGCACAGTACAGTTCAGTACTGTACATAGGAAGTGGAGGTGCAGTTATTCACAAAACATTTGTTTGTTGTCGGCAGTAGTGACGGTGAGGAGGTGGAGGAGGCGGAGGAGGGAGCGAGTTGGGAGGAGTGGTGACCTTGGACGCGGGAGCAGGGACGAGATGCCAGCCAGTACATTACGGGTGTATTAATTGTTTTTATAGCTATTTTTGCATTTTAATATTAAATACTGTACATTACGTTTCAACAAAACTACTATTTATTTCTGAGAACATGGAAATGTAACATTTTTGCTGAAATGATGTATGTATTACAGTGGAAAGTGACGAAAGCAATGACTCGCTTTCTTTCGTTCAAAAGATGTTACCGTAATCGCTTTTCGAATCGTTTTCAGTTGTGGGATTATAAGGCTAATGATAGGATAGAATATTATTGTAATACAGTACGAGTACAACAGTTTTTTAACTGAAAACCATTCGAAAAGCGATTACGGTAAAATCTTTTGAATAACGAAAGAAAGCGAAAGTCATTGTTTTCGTCATAATTTTATCTCACTTTCCACTGTAATATGTTCGTCATTCCAGCAAAAATATTATATTTCTATATTTATTTCTGAGAATACGTATATTCATTCAGTCACAGTTAAGGTAAAATATACTTGTGATGTAATATTTTAATGAAAATACGGTATCGTAGTTTTCTTTTGTTTCAAATTTAATTAACAAAGATTGATGTTTCAAATGTAATGAACAAAAAATTGTGTCCAGTATCTATAAATAAACTTTAATAAATGAATACTTTATGTTTTACATCATCCTGTGCTACCATACCATGGATTTGGCTACTTTGGGCTTGCTATGATGACGCAAGAGATCTGCCCTGGCAACTGTACCGACACTCACAATTTTTTGCCAAATAATTTGGTCTTAAAAACTCGAACTACACACAGGTATATACGGTAAATAAGGACATGGGGGCCAGGGATTTTTTTTTGGGAGGCAGGGGCAGCACATATACGCGGATTTTTAACATCCACGGCTATCTCTGTTACGTAACCCCCGCGTATGTTAAGGGCCGACTGTACTTGTATTATTGACCTCTTTTTAACCTATCTTATTTACCTAATAGCCACCCACTAGAGGTGGTCATGCTGAAGGAGGAGGCAAGTGGCCTGTGTAGGATCCCTCCATTGTTCTTGATAATTTTGTACCAGCAAGACTTCACCTACAGTTGTCTGCATCCCAACCAGAGAAAAGGGGGGAGTGGGGTTACAAGCTGACTGTAATTTTCCCACTAAGATTGATTTGCTTCATGAAACAAGAGAAGTGCATCATCCTGAGACTTGTATGGTGAGTGTACTGTGCTGTCTTTTAAATACAGGTACTCCTCGACTTACAACATATTTGACTTACGACAACCCAGATATACGACCCCAACGGTTGCATAAAATATTTTTGAAATTACGTTTTTTTTGTTTTTTTTAAGGGGATTAGCCCACCTGGGCATAGGTCACTGACCCACATCGGGGCCTGGGAGGCAAAAATGTAATAGTAGTAGTAATAATAATAATAATAATAATAATAATAATAATAATAATAATAATAATAATAATAATAATAATAATAATAAATTATTATTATTAAAAATAATTAGTTCATAGTAAATAAAATTTATAATAAAAAATAATAATAATAACAATAACAACACTAATAATAATAAAGAACCATAAATAAATAGAAAAATGAAAAAAGATCAATAGTATATAATAATAATAATAATAATAATTAACGGTTTATTGAAAGAGCTTGGCAGCCAGAAGGCTGAAAATATACAGTTACATATTTGGGGAATGGGTTTCGAATTACAAATAATATACAAGTAACATAAGTGATACAAATAAGATATATAATAACGAGATGGGGAAAAGCTCAAACTACAGTGCATTTCAACGATATATGTATGTTGTGTTGTCAATAATACTAGAAACAATTGAGACCCTACAATTGTGAGTAAATGAGGCAGAAAGTCAGATCAGCAACCTGGGACTTGGTCACAATTTTTGTGATGCCATATGGCAGCACAACACCTTATGCTTCCAATATCTTCCCAGGTGGTAGTGCCTCCCTGTTTGATAGCTCCCTGCTACCTATTACCTACATATTTTCTAGTACCGAAACGTTTCGGTCCCTTACGACAGCGTGGGCTGGGTCACCTCGTGGTGTACTGGTGTACAGCATCCACGCCGTAACCCACTCAGTTGGTGTTTGGCCGTCGTTGTTGTCGTTAGCGATCGCACTGTGTACCGACAAAACTTTCGTTTCTAATTTATTTAAAATGACTGGCAAGCGTAAAAGTGAGAGTTCTCGTGGTGCTGAGAAGAAAAAGAGACAGTCAATTACTTTTAAGATGAAAATGGAAAAACGATATCAACCATTTCACGCGACCTTGGTTTCTCTCACTCGACGATATCAACAATTCGGAAGGACAAGGAACGAATTCGTGAGATAGTGAAAGGATCAGTACCTATGGTATACAGTGTAAAGGGAACAATAATAACGAAAAAAAGACAATGTCCTCTTCATGAGATGGAAAAATTACTTGTGATGTTGATGGAAGATCAGCTGCAAAAGTGTGTACCCTTAAGCCTTCTAACCATACAGGCTAAGGCAAGAAGCCTTTTCGGAAGCCAGAAAGAGCAGGCAGGAGATGGGAGCGACCAAAACTTCACAGCAAGTCATGGGTGGTTTCGAAGGTTTAAGAACCATTCAGTTTGCATAGTGTAAAGGTGAGTGGAGAGGCAGCAAGTGCTGATGTGGGTGTTGCCGAAGCTTTTAAGGAGGAGCTAGATCGTATCATTGTGGAGGGAAATTATTTGCTTGAGCAATATTTAATGTGGATGAAACTGACTTATTCTGGAAGCGCATGCCAGAACGGACATACATCCACAAAGAGGCGAAAACCATGCCGGGATTCAAGGCATTCAAGGACCGAATCACACTTCTGTTGGGGGGGGGGGGGTATGTAGCTGGATTCAAGGTAAAACCTTTCATGATATATCATTCAGAGAACCGAAGGGCTTTTAAAAATGTCAACAAGCACACACTGCCAGTGTTTTATCGCAATAATAAGAAAGCATGGATGACCCTAGCACTGTTTGAGGATTGGTTCTTGAGTTGTTTCATTCCACGAGCCAAGGAGTATTGTCTGCAACAAAAGGTTGCGTTCAAGAATTATTAATTTTTGATAATGCTCCGGGACACCCACCACACCTGAACGACCTGCACTCTGATGTTAAGGTAGTCTACCTTCCACCTAACACTACCTCTATCATTCAACCCATGGATCAAGGTGCTATTGCTGCTTTTACAGTGTATTATTTACGTACGACCTTCGCTCATGCTGTTGCTGCTACTGAAGGTGAGAAAACGCTCAGAGTTTTGGAAGGACTACAACATTTTGCAATGTACAAAGAACATAGCTGCAGCATGGGATGAGGTTACAGGTCAGTGCATGAATGGAATATGGAAGAAGGTCCTGAAAAGATATGTGAACAATTTCAAAGGATTTAATGAAGATGAAGCAATTTCTGAGATTAGTAACAAGATAGTGCAGATGGGTCAACAGATGGAGTTAGAAATTGATAATGAAGATGTTGAGCAGTTGGTGGAAAGTGTAGCAGAAGAGCTAAGTAATGAGGATCTTATTGAACTGGTTGCACAGAAAATTGCAGAGAAAGAAGAGAGACAAAATGTAGAAGAAGAACCTGCACCCCCAAAAAGTTTTCAGTGAAACAAATGGCAAAGGCATTTGCTACTATTAATAGGGGATGCAAATTTTTGAAGAAATGGTTCAAAATGTTGAGCGTTTTGCAAAAGCTGACAGACTGATCCAACATGCACTTGCTTGCTTCAGGGAGATTTACAATGAAAAGAAAAGGCAAACTGTGCAGTCTAAATTGGACATATTTTTTTAAGAAGTCCCCCCACTGCTGTCTCCTCACGCCCCACCATTGCTGCCTTTTCACTCCCTAAAGATGATCCAATACCTTCAACAAGCAAGTACGTTAGCCTGTCTGAAGAAAGCGAAATTGATGACCCACCCAGCCCTGTCTGTAATTAGGAAAGAACTTATTGATGAGTTTGACGCAAGTAGACTAGTGCAAACAGGCACTAGTCGATCCATAGGTTACCATGATGAGATGTATCAAGTGAAACATGTATATGGAGCAAGTAACAAGATCACTAGATTACAAGATGTTGTAACCGCTTGATTAAGGTTAGGATATAAATACCTTTGGCAGTATGTTCCTCAAGCAGATGTAAACAAAAGTAAATGTAGAGTGTGTGGCCAGACATATGGCCACACACTTGAACACTACGTCTTCGACTGTGTGAAGATAGAACCTTTTAGGGATAGGTCCAAGCACACTGTGTGTGAAATGGCACAACACTTCATCTCTAATGGCAAGATAGCCGACATATTAAGATTGTATCCACTTTTTTGCACTTAGTAACTATATCAGTTCTCATGTACAGAACCAAATACGCAATGTGCTTGAATACTTCTCACGTAGATGTGAATAACAAATTGTGAGGCCAGACATACTGCCTCACACGCCTGTACTCACGCTTTTGTGAAAAAGTTACCCTTTATGTATAGAACTAAACAAATAATGTAATTGAAATACTGTGTAACATTCAGTGCCATAATATCCTGACAACGGGGGTTAATTATTATGACCCGTTGTAAACTCTACTCTGTAATCCTTTGCGCTACCGCTCACAGGATGAGTGTGGGGTGCACAATAAAGTAGCCGCTATAAGCGGCAAAATAAAAATTCCTCCTCTGCTTCATCCAATTAATGTAGTTCCCATGTTTAATTAAAAAATTCACAGTAACACTTTATTTCATTTTTCATTATTGATTACTTTTACTGTATTTTATTTCATTTTAGAATTTCTATGTATTATTTTAACTTTTTCGACTTACGACCTTTTTCGTCGAGACGGAACCCCGTCGTATGTCGAGGAGAGACTGTATTGTTCATCTTTATCGTTAATTTGTATTTATTAATTAATAAAGAATGGTGCATGAGACTTACAGTACCTGTATTACAAATTACAATTTGGAAACACTGCAAACTGCATAAGTACAGTACAGTACTGTATTGTACAGAATTGATTTTTCCAAATGAAACACCTGTACAGAATACAATATTTACTGTAGTTTGGAATATTTTGAAATTTTTCAAAATATTCACAATAATCTACCTAATTTGGAATCCTGAATTTAGAAAGACTTGAACTCACATTAAGGTAAATTGTGGAGGATCACATGAAGCATAAGAGAGTGCAGTAACTTTCAACTTACACAATCCTTACAGTCTAACACAGTGGTCCCCAACCTGTTGTCCGGAGCCCGTGGAACCATATTATGGAGCCCACAATGGTTTATTAGAAAATAGTGAAATATTTGGGATTCCTTGTAAGAGTGAAATTTATGAAAATATGTTATAACGATACAACTTTATAGTTTAAGAGAGGGAGACTGTGCGTTTGTCCTGAGTCTGTCGTGTACAAGACGTGTGTACAGTATTTACCCCAGCCTTCTCACTGGGGTAAATACACACGTCCTATCTAAGAGTACAGTAAATGTAAAAAATACAGTATGTAACTGGAGACAGTTAGACGTGTAAAACTGGAAATAACTGAACAGTATATATGAGAAAAAGGGGATGTCTTCCTTGTCATCAAAACATAGCCTCCCCCTAACTAAATGTCACCTTTTGCAACAAGTGTCATGCTTTTATTGGGTGCAGTACCCACTTACTGTACCCTATGGTCTACTGTACTGTGGAGCACCCTTCAGGCTTACTTAGTACAGTACAGTAACATGTAAGTGGGGTCTGGGTGCAGTTGCAGGATGACTCAGCCTGGCTAGCTAGTGAGGCTTGACAACTTGGTGGTGTGTGTTTATCATCATCTCTGCTTCGCCTTTGTTGACTCAAAGAAAGACGCCTTTGTCACGTCCACCCACTAACCATCTACCCCTTCAACCAACAATGCTTGACCAACACCAGTAACAATCATCAGTGCCCCAGTACTGTACTGTTTAATTTGGTTTGATTAGGGTTTAGGATAACAATTCTTTGAGCTGAAGTAAATCTTAAGTTTATACATTGGGGGTTTTGGGGACACATCTCAGCTTTCAACATGGGTCTGTATGGGAAAATGGGTCTCATTGAAAAGAACAAGAATGTACCTAACAAACACTTTTTAAAGAATCTACTATACATCACTTGCTTAATACTCTACTGTACTCTCCCACTGAGACAGTACAGTACTGTACTGTAACAAGTCTTAAACAAGTTGATCAACACTGGCACGCTGAGGTACCACTACAAACACACACACATTCAGTACACATACCAGGTGTTTGTATACACAAACCTGGAAAATGATTTTTGTATACTACAGTGAAAGCATTTTTACATTTTGATATTTGATGAGTGGAGTTAAATTTCCTTAATTCTATATGAATTATCTAATCCCAATAAGAGATTTAGATGCAAGGGAGGGTGACGGGGATAAAATTGTGGGTAAATAAGGAGTTGCTGGAATTAAAAGAAAAAAATTATTATTTTGAAGGGGAAAAGTTAGCCAGCAGCTTGTTTACACCCCCCCTCTCCCTGTTCCTCATAAATTTGTCCTTCATTGTCCAGTGTTGTACAGCACAAGAGGAAACCAGAGTACCCAGAGAAAATCTGCCAAGTTTGGTTGTCACACTGAATAACACCCATCTCACATCTGTCCCAGACTGGGAATCAAATCCAGGACACAGTAGTGATATCTATGCAAGTTACCACTGTACCACTGACATACCAAAATGTCTCCCTTCATATCAACTGAGTATGATGGAAAGTTCCTCTTTATGGTTCACTTTACCCTAAAACCAACTTCTCTCTCAATCAGTCACCCTAAGTGCTGTGGTATAGTAGCTACTGTATTTTAGTAAACACCAGATCAAAAATGGCATCATTGGGTGAACATGACAGTTTCAAGTTTTATTATTTATTAGAAAAATTACATATAAAGACAAACACGAAAATTGAAATTCCTCGTCAATATTTATGATTTCTCAAAATAAGGAAAAAAATGTAAGATTTTTTCCTTCGAAAATAGGTAGTTCAGATTCACAAGTATTTTAAAGTATTACCTATTATACAAGATGATGAGGTAAAAAACGGCAAACTGGTATAGTGCATTTTTTCCCAGCTGAGAAGAGATGCCCTGCCCCCTCATCAAGAGTTGCAGCTGATTGGCTGTTGAAAATCTGTCCGATTTCGTCCTGAAGTAATGATATACAGCAACTCCCCGACTTACGACCTGCCTCAGTCAATACGACCACCCGCACTTACGACCACCGCAGTCGGTACCAATTTTTTTTCTCAAATGACAAGCGCATTTTCTAGACCAAAACGTTTCCGTCCCATAAGAGAGCGTCGCGTGGCTTGGGTCGCTTCGTGGCTACAGCACCCACGCCGTAGAGCGCTTAGTTGGTGTTTGGCTGTCGATGTATCAGCAACTGATCGCGCTGTGTACTGACATTATTTTCGGATCTAATTCACTTTAGAATGACTGAGCGTAGAAGTGAGAGTGCTGGTGGTGCTCAGAAGAAAAGAAAACAGTCAATTACTTTTGAGACGAAAATGAAGATAATAATGCAGTATGAAAATGGAAAAACTGTAGCAACAATTTCACGCGACCTAGGCTTTTCGCACTTGACCATATCTACTATTTTGAAGGACAAGGAACGTATTCGTGAGGTAGTGAAAGGATCAGCACCTATAAAGGGAACTATAATAACGAAGAAAAGACAAGGTCCTCTTCATGAGATGGAAAAATTACTTGTGATATGGATGGAAGACTAGATACAAAAGCGTGTACCCTCAAGCCTTCTAACCCTACAGGCTAAGGCGAGAAACCTTTTCGAAAGCCTGAAGGAGCAGGCAGGAGATGAGTGCGACCTAGTCAATCTCCACAACCAGGACCTTTTTCCTCATCAGAATAAAGTGAGTATCCTAATTGAGATATGTAAATTAACATTTTACCTTCTGGTAAAACGGTTTATAATCGTAATCTGGACCTAAACTAGCGGAGCCTTGTATGCAACGTCACCTCCCTCTCCACCTCCTGCTCAGGTATTCAAGCTAGGCGTCGCATTCTGGATTGAGCAAAAAGCCGAAAGTCACTCGATTTTCTTACTGTGCTAAGATGTATAAATACCGTATATAAAATCCTCGTGGCACATACCGGTAGTATTTCAGCCTTCTTTGTGTGTCTTTACAGCTGATTCGCCAAGCAAATAATTTTGTTTTTACCAAAACAATAATGTTTACACTTACTCTACTTTCAAAGAAACAACAGTTTGCAAATCAAAACCATGTATCAATTACACTCCTTTCTACCTCAGGGATTCTAATTGGGATATGAGACCCATCAATGCAGCCAAATACACCAGACATCCCTGCAATGGTGTGAAATTCATCTGCAAGGTTTGGTATATTGCCAGATTCTGGAAAGTGGATGTAATCTTTTGCAATAACGGTGACAATAGTTGCAAAACATCTGACAAACTGACAAGACAGAAATCTTCAAGCAGCTGCCATACTAATTTGGAAGCTGGCAATGCTTAAGTACCTCAATGCAGTTAGGAGTTGCAGGTAAACTGCATCCTGTAGGATAATTTTTTTATTTACCGTTTTGTCTAACATTGCTTATCCTGAGTATGGTAAACAACAGGGCTCCTATAATGATATACATTACTGTATTACATTTTAAGTTCTTGAGAGAATCACCCTCTATAAAGTGCAACATACAGGTATTATTCCCGTTAGTCTAAATAATTGGTGCAGAGCTCTTTCGGGGATGAGAGATTTCCAGATAACAAGACTTTCAAACCCTGAAAAATCCCACATCCCCAGAATTTTTCCGGTTACTGGTAAAAGTTTCCGAGTTTAACATTCTTTCATCGTCGCAGACCTGGGAAAAAACTTGGAGAGTTTCAGGAAGTTTTCATAAAAATTTCCAGATGTGCCTGATATTTAACCTCAGAATTTTCTCCAAGGCCTGGAAACAAATTGTTTAAGAGATATTTCATTATTTTCTCAGAAAATCAACCTGATTTTCAACCTCGTAAACTCGTTCACAGACCTGGAATGGAGACAATTTTCCTGGAAAAACTCCGAGCCAATTTCAATTCTGAGTACAGTAACGGCCATATTATTAAACGACATCTACCCCTTCCGACGAAGAATCTTTTCGAAGGTATTGTTCCTTCAAGCGGTATTTTTAAATGCTCGAACCTCTTCCACTTCGTGCGGGATGATTTTTTTAGGTCTGGTAATACTGTCCTCTTCGCTGATGCATTATAGTCGTCTTTTCGCTGATGCATTATGGGTCCTGTGTGTGTTTGTTTACCTTCGTTGGCGCCAAATTTAGTATTGTAGCAGCCCTCGTCATGGATATTTTTTCCTCCAAAGTTTCCCGGGATTTCTTAGTTTATTTGATTTGAGAGGAGAAAATTTTGCAAAATAAAAGTACTTGTGGGAAGCTTGTTACATTAAAGAAACAAGCATGGTTACGAATTGCAACATGTTTAAATGCTGAGGGATATGGACCAGTATAATGAGACAAAACTCACCAGAAGAGGATATTGCATATAGGTAGAATATTTATAGTAGGAGGATGTTATTTACTCAGCGTCAATACGCTTATCTTATCTCGTATGTCAATACACATATATTACATTCTTAAAGAGACAACGTGTTAAACACCTCTTCGATACAACTATTTATTAATTCACCCAATGACATGGACACATTAATATCATTATTATATTGGGGTACTACACATTATGTTCATTGCTATTAAATCTTGATATTCCAAACTTTCTGCTAGTTCCTTTTCGATGGAGAGCATAGCCAATGCATTCAATCTCTCTTGAGACATAGTTGTTCTTAGATATTTTTTTTATTAATTTCAGCTTGGAAAAACTCCGCTCCCCTGATGCCACTGTGACTGGAACTGTCAATAAAATCCGATATGCTATTTCTGCCTTAGGGAAGGAACCATTTAGAGACTTGAGAATCTGAAGGACTTGAAGTGAACTGTTAGTTTCTTGAGGAATAAGTTCTTGGAGTACTCGAGGCTCAGAGAACAGGTCTGCACAATCAATATCGTGAGAATTTCCAACACTCAATGAATTATCCCAAGCTATACATCGCTCTTTCATGATGTAGTCTTCTTTCATATCTCGAAGTTTCTCCAAGTCATACAGGAAACCGAAGTTAGTGTCATACTTTTGCATTCTTTGTAGTAAACATCAACAAAAATCTGAGAAAATACTTCAAAATACACAAACAATGTTCCTGCTTCACATGTTAGGGTATTATATCTTTTTATTGTACATCAACAACATCAACCACATCAGTACATTAGTGGGGTCCAGCACAGCTCACGTCTTCCATCCAGCTGGTATCTGAAAAATAGGGGATGTCGGCAGTACAGCAGCTGTGGTGGGTTGGTCCTTCTTCTAATCCACCTCTTCGTCGTCGACTTTCTTCTAATGTCAGCATAGCACTACTCCTGTCTTCTTTCTTCACATAACACCTCTAAAAATTTCATTTGCCAATTCAACCTGTTAGTTAAAAACACCGGAGAAATATAAATTTTCACATGTTTCCAATGTAATTAAAAAATAATAATAATGTACAGTAATGCATAAAATAATAGGAAATGGCCTTTAGGGGCTGGTATGCCTTTATTATATTGTCTTAGGTTAAAAATTGTTGTTTTCAGAGAAAACAAATTTATAAACGCCGCAATTTCAATATGTTTTATAGTGAGACGGTCGTATTTATGGCAAATGTTGGAAAAGGTGTTAGAGTATTTATAAGTTAAAGTAAAGTTAAGTTAAGTTAACCTAACCTAGCATAAATTATCACTTGCCGTGGGCAAACTTACTGTTACTGAGACGGGGGAAGCTGCTGTGAAGTCCTCTATATTAGCCAAAATATTGTATCATATATGCTTAAGGCACATTTTCATGAAATAATCAAACTCCAGCTTCCAGTGAACTTGTTTTATTATGCACCTAATTCAGCCAAATGGAAGTTTGCCAAAACGAAATAATGTAATTGGTGATGAAAAATTAGAGCCTGCAGTATTTCACATATTATATCATGATCCACTGTATAAAAGGTTTTTTTTAATGTAATATTATACCATCCTTGTGATAATGCCCTCCCAGTGAAATTTGCCTCTACCCATTTTGATATTATTAGGCATAAACCTCCCCTGTTTATATTTTCCAGATAGAAACTCACTTATAAAACTGCATTAAGTAACTTAAATGGACTTAATTTATTAATATATGCAACAAAGTTTTGAGATGATTTTCTCCCAGTGAAATTTGCCTCTATCCATATTAATATTTACAGGCAAGAACGACGTCAGTTTATATTTTCAAGATAGAAACTCACTTATAAAACTGCTAAAAAGTTGCATTAAGTAACTTAAATGGACTTACTTTATTAATATATGCAACATAAAGTTTTGAGATGATTTTCTCCCAGTGAAATTTGCCTCTATCCATTGGAATATTTCTAGGCAAGAACGCCACTAGTTTATATTTTCCTGACAGAAACTCACTTACAAAACTGCTAAAAAGTTTAATAAATTACCGTAAATGTGCTTACCAGATTAGTACTAGCGTTAGTAAGATGGGATGACTCCAGCTTGCCTTTGGCAATAACAAATTGACAGGCAGCACAGCTTTTACGAAAGTCGTAATATGACAGGGGACACAGCTTTTGCACTGTCATAATATGGGCCGTAAAACCAATAATGTAAAAAAAAATACATTTGTAAAATTACCAATTCGTGTTTCTTTGTAAGTTAATCGTATTGACAATAAATATTCAATAAAACTAACAAAATATTTATGAGGAGGGTGACGAAAAGCAGCTCATAGCTACCTCTTCAAAGTTAGGTGCAATTAGTTCGTTTTCATGCCACCACACTCTTTCGTGCGATGCACTAAAAGGTTCTTCGCATTTAAAAATACGGCTTTCAACATGAAGATATTCTTCAAGGGAAGATGTGGTTTAATAATATGGCCGTTAGTCCTCGCTTAACGTCGACCTGCTTCACGTTGTTTCGGTACTACGCTGTTAAACTTTTAGAGACCAAAATTTCGTTTAACGTACCGGTGACTCGGTACAATGTTGTTTTGTGTCGTTATAGACTACTTTTTCTGGCGCATCACCCTCTCTCGTCTGGCTGCGGAACGTCACGGCGTCCCCAAGCGACGCCAGTCTTTGTTAGGCTTCCACAGTGTTCGTGTGAGTGTTTAAGTGTTTTTGCTCTTACTACTGTACTGTAACCATTCAAAATGGCTTCCAAGCACCCATCAAGTGCTACTGATGCTAGTGTTGTGAAGAAGCAATGTAAGACCATTTGCCTTGCTACGAAAATGGATATATTAAACCATTTTGAGAGGGAAGAGGAGCTACCCGCTGGGTCTCGGTGAATCGCCACCCTCCTGACTCTCGCCATACTCCTCCCCTCCCGCCATCCGCCTCCACCGCTTCAGTACCCACCACACACTCGCTCTACCACCTCCGCCCATTAGTGAGTACCAATACCAAATTAGTAGTTGTACAGTATATGCATGCACTGTTTTCTATAGAAATGGCAATGATTTTCTGAATATGTAATGAATTTCATGGGGCAAAGGGAGGCTCAGGAACGTACCTCCTGTATTTTATCTATTTCTTATGGGGAAAATTGATCCACTTAATGTTGTTTTGTATAACGTCACTTTTCAGGACAGTAACCCCGACGTTAAGCAAGGACTTACTGACTGTACATATTGGAGAATTCTGGGTAATGAAGACATTACTGCACTGTAATTAAGGCCTGGTGGTGTTATTGTACATGGGAGGTGGGCTTAGGGGTTTTCATGGGTGCTGAGTGCTGAACAGTGATGCCCCCCCCCCTTTTTGGCACCACTGCATAACATTCAACAAATACCCAATACACTTCTTAACAAAGATCAAAATCCAAGGTTTAGAATTTCAGTCTACAAAGATATCTTTAGTCTAACCTAACCTTACTTAACCTAACCTAACCTGAACTTATCTAACCTAAGCTAACTTAAACCAATTAGCTTGTAAACCGCACACTATTGCAACCACCAGAATTTCTTGCCTCGTCCATCTTGAACTCTCGACATATGTGGCTCAACAAGTTCATGGATGCATTCCTTGGACAGCCTATACCTCTATTGATGAACTCCTCCTCAGAGAGATAAGCTCTGCCTTCTAGAATGCTATAATGCCAGCCTGAAAAAATAAAACAAAGTCTAATATCTATTATCTATACAGTATAATGCAGTAACTATTGTATATTAGGTAAATTACTTTTGATAACAGTTTACAAGCTTGTTGCTTTGCTATTATGGAGAATTTAATTAAGAAATTTAACTTTTTTTTATCGTTGTTCCAGTTAAGATAGGACTTACATGATTTAAATAGTGATTGAAAACATCATTAATCAATTATGGCACGTTTTTCCAACCCTGAGTACAAACATTTTCTCAAAAAAATATTTTATGTAACCTAACCTAAACTTACAAACATTGGTAGTACCTAAACACAAAAGGAACAAGAACACAAACAGTGAAATATAGAAGGAAATTTTTTTTCCAAGGTAATTATCAGCGTGGATCACATGCGACACTTGTTATACACTTTTATCCTCTTCACCACTGATCGGCTCGTTAGCTGCTTGGACGATCGGTCACGTCTCTGATTATTTTTCCTTTTCTTTTATCCTCTTCACCAAAAGCTCGGCTCGTCAGTCACTTGGGCGATCGGTCACGTCTCTGTTACGCACTGTTGGCAAGTACTGGGCATGCACCGGCTCCTTTCAGGATACTAATAAGTAACCCGAGAGTTTAAAAAAATGGCTGATTGTCCGAGCGATACATAGGAGGAGTTACTTACGGTGGGAAGTGTATCCATTTCATGTTTGGGTCCAGGAGTCACTGTCTAGTAACCTCGATATAATGATTTATTAATGTGTCCACATCAATCAGTTAACTAATACATAGCTGACGTTAGAAATGGTGTCTGGAAGATTTCCCCTAAGAATATAATACCAAGTTAAATAACTAATCGGCCATGCTACCAAACTTTCCTCGCCATACAATCCTCCAACTGCAACTCTTACTGGTAAATTTTTATTTAGGACAAGATTCCCTAGGGATTGACCAATACGTTTTTCCAGTTTATTTTAAAAAAATCTGACCTTCATTTTTGGCGGAAATTGCTCGTTTTTGCCCCCACGCCCCATCGATACTAGGGGGAGAACCTGGGAAATCGGCGTTTTGGGTGGCGGAAAACAAGGAGGAGTCGTCTAACCTCACCTAACCAAACCCCGAGCCGGGGGCCCTGCCCTCGGACCCCCGGTAGGCTTACCTTAGACTAACCTAACCTATCTTATTCATTTCCAACTAATATAAATGGGGTTCAAAAGATTCAAAATAATGAGACCTAAATGTTTCAGTAGTCTTAAACTTAAGGGCGCGCCATGTCCGAAGGTACAATATACTTTAGTTAGAAGTGAAAGGACCAGGGATAGGTTCAGGGTCAACCTCTGATGCTTGTTCTTTCTAAATTTACATGGCAATGTACGGCATTATTTTCTTGCAGCACCGTTCATTCCTACCACTAATCTATTATCATATTCGAATAAGAAGTCTAATTATAAGATAATTTTCATCTATTACATTACCGGCGGAAATGTATAATAACGGAGATAGCTTTTCCAAATAAATTTATAATAACGGAGATAGCTTTTCCAAATAAATTTATATTTTCTTCCATTATTTCCCACCATTATCGTCTGCCTCTCACCTAACACTGTGTGTCTCTCGCGTCTCCTTCGTAAATCATGACGCGCATGCGTACCCGTACACGTCACGCGGCCAATCAAAAGCGTTTTTGCTAATTCAGAGTATATTTAGCCCAATCAAAATCGAGTTTTATTTTGGGTCTCTCATATTTTGAAATTCAAGTTCAGTTCCGACCATGGAAGTCTGCGATGGATGTCACTTAAAGTATATGGAGCGGATTGTGAGTTTTTGGAGAAAAAAAAACGTAGAAACTATAGCATTTTTTCGATCGCATGTAAATATCGCAAAGACCAACATAAGTGGAGTTGTGTAAGAATCCCAGAATGCAACGACGAACAAGAACCAGACCAATAAGGTAAGAAATATGAGATTCCATCATAAGGTGAGTCAGTTAAGTTAGGTTAGGTTTGGTTATTGTTTTTCTAGTGTTTTATTGTGTATTTGTTAGTCACTTAGGCACTTTTCTTTCTCGGAAAACGTCAAACAAACAAAAAAACGGCTAATTTCCGCCAAAAAGGAAGGTCATATTCGGTCTCAGCACACACAAATACACTAGACAAATATATTTTTAACTTGCTACAAGTGAACGGTGCTACAAGAAAAATTTACCCAATTTACAGTGCGGGCTAGGGAGAACACCGAGATTAAGTAGGAATTGGATAGCTTGACCGTCGTTCTCGTAAAACTCGGCAATAAACTTAAAATAATCGTAGGAGCACGATTCACACCCAACCTCTACCACGGCCATTGTCACACTGGTCATTGAAATTTAAATCCTTCAAATCCGTACCTTGGCTTACACCCCATAACTGTTCTTGAATATGACCCACAGACGAAGACTGAAAAGTACGTAATGTTAATTAAATTAAATTGTGTCGCTATTATTCATTTCAATCAGGTATACATGGAGTTCAAAATGCTCAGAATGGGGAGACCTAAATGTTTCAGTAGTTTATAACTGTGAGGCGCGCTATGTCCGAAAGAAAATAATACCCGCTTACTTTACCTTCTATATGCGTTTTCCCTCTTTAGAGAGGTGCAGGAATACAGTATACATAGAGGCGTAGGATTACAGTATACATAGAGGTACATGAATACAGTATACATAGTGCAGGGATACAATATACACTGCGCAGGAATAAAATATACACAGTGCAGGAATATAGTATACATAGTGCAGATACATAAACATTGCAGAAAATTACGTCCTTGATTGTGTAGTTAATTCACAACAAATGACGTCCTGGGTGCTTATAAAGCCCGTGTCTCACCTCACACTTTAATTCCTCGTCTCACTAAGTGTAGATTGTAGAGCCACCACCCGGAGCTTTCTCACGGCCTCATAACAACCAGCCAACAATGCCACCATAAACCACACTGACAGTTTGACAGTGGAAGGAGCGTTTAGAGAACAAACACAGAGAATGATACACAGAAGGTGGGGAACGTTTTCTTTCTTTCGTTTAATTACACCCGTAGAAGACGGTAGGACTACTTTATAATATTAAAGCATCCCACTGTTCAAGCACGCACTTAACTGCTGCGTGCAACGACAGCCATCGAGTGGCACACGCATGTAAGTTTTTTGTGTGGCTTAAGGTCCAGAGAAGTTTAGGCAAGTTTAAGTTTATATTTACTTTTGCCACTATAGGAGAAGTGTGTATAAATATTTCTGATTAGGTCGGCACAATGTCGTGGTAGATATTTTACTGATTCTGATGCACATAAGTGAATGCTATGACAAATATACAATTATTTTAATATATAAAATTTTATTCTTCGATGACGTGGCTCATGTATGAATATGTAACATGAACCATGCTGCGGTCGACAAAATTAAGAAGAAAACCCAGAAATTCAAGACTTGGGTTGGGTCAAACGATGAGCAAGACAGGAGGATGTATGCAAGAGCCAGAAACCAAGCAAAGATCAGAGTTGCCAACTTAGCGACTTTGTAGCTAGATCTAGAGCTTGTAGTGGAATTCTCCCCTACAAACGCTGTTTGTCGCTGCCTAGCCGACCCCACCAATTCCCCAGTGTATGTATACTGCCAGATCTGGGGTCACTAAATCTAAGGGGATAACTTAACTCTAATCTTAATTTCTAAGGGTCGCTGCCACCAGACCCCCTCTGGACAGCATGTAGCTCGTTAGGTAGCGGGCAGAGTGAACTAGGCATTGGGTTAGGTTTTCCATTGATCAGATCGATAAGGGTAAAGAAGGGTGAAACCATAACATGTCTTCATTGATTTATTTCTTATAAAACACACTGGTAAAAAAAACATACATGAACTGGCCTTCCTCAGAAGAACAACGGAATTTTGGTTACCCAACTGGGCCCCAGACTCCTACATTACTGGCGGGTCATCCACCCACTTATTGCACAACAATCGGTGAACGCCGTATCTCGGTCGTTCCTTCTTACAATATCCCTTAACACATCAGACTGTTCCACTGGTGTGGCTTGTAGCACCGTCGGTTATCATACATAGTAGCACCATCGCAACACACCTGTTACACTCCATACCTGCAAGTATGTGACTCCTTGTGACTTTTAGGTCTACACAACGGGCCCCTCGTTCGCACACCGCCCTCGGTGGGTAAGGACGAGGGCTTGACCTAGAGACATACCAGCACTATTTCTACGCCTGGTATTATAGGTCGCTCCAAGTGACGACCGCAGTTTCTCACGGTCTCCTTAGTTGTGACTATTCATGTGGAGTGGTGCGCTGGGAATCCACCGGTTCATAGTGGACTGGTATAGTGGGGAGTAATTCCCCACCTGGTGTGGCGCTCCAGGAGACAATGGCGGCCGGGCGGCAAGATACCCCAACCACGTGGCACCTGTGTTGACGGCAGAACGGGAAAGACTAAGCAATAATGCCTGACGGGCGGTTATCCCATCCCTTAACACATCCCTATCACACTTATATATCCGGCAAAGCTTTAAACTGTAGTAACTGTTATTTATCAACCTTAATTGTAGGGCGGGATATAGCCCGCTAGGACACTGACCTGTGTTGACGGCAGAACGGGAAAGACTAAGGCCGGCTTCCCGCCGCTTCTCGTCACATAGGCCTACAGTTTCCAATCCTCAATTTACATTTTCGTTTCTTATGGTTCTCCCCTGAACACTTTACGGTATATTGTCACTCATTTCTTATAAACACATATATTAATCCTAACTTATACACTAAGGTCAGGTCTTGGTTTGCTAGTGCTTGGTTAAATGCCTGGGATTTTAATATCAACGGGCATCTGAGGCGGGTACATGACGCGCCTTGAAACAAAAGCCGAATGATCATGGCGGGGGTGTATCAACTTCACTTAAAAACTGTAATGAGGGATCCTCCTCTCACACAGTGCACTATTTGAACACAGACCTCAGATTCTCTGATCACTGTACCTGTCGTGGGTATATGTCACGTGAGGCTACGAGGTGTATTAAATTCATACCGACGCATACACGATATTTCCTTTCCAGTATAGTTTCTAGATCACTGTCAACACCTCACATAGTTCTGATACATTTATCCCTTTTTCCCGATCATTGTTCTCATGTATTTTCATATGATATCTGTTGGAGTTAGGTTCGCTACACGCTCACAGACGTAAATAGTAGGACCTTCAAACCCTGCTCCACACTTAGTCTTACAGTACCCTAGTCCGGCTCAACTGGACTTTAACATTCATCTTATGCCTACCCTGAGTGATCCTTAATGCTATGAATACATACACTTGATATGATATAATTATACCTGGGTACAATACCACACATGGTCTAGGAACCTTGAGTAGGGGAGTTGTCCTTTCTCAATGTTTCCCGTTTTCTGGGGTTCTACAAGCGCTGTGCATTTGAATGTTATGTAGCGTAATATGAATTAGATGGGATTTTTAGGGATGACAATGATGTGCGCAGTACATATGCCTCGTGGTCTAGGTTAACCAGCGCCGCCATACACCACGGAGCGGGGGTCAACTGCTAAGCCACGCCTACCCCCGCTATTTAAGACCTGACCTCGTGGTGATCTGTCTCTCTTTCTACCTACAGCCGCAGCCAGCAACACCTCCTCCTCCGCCGCTGCCTGGCGGCCTTCGCTCCTCGTCCGCCTGCCTGGTGGTCTCCTCTCCCACTGGCGAGCATGGCGACCCACAAGCTGTCCTTCTCTGAGCGTCCTCACCAACCAGCTCTCTCTACATCACGCTTGTAACCATGCTGCCTTCCCAGCACCAAGCTGCATTGTACATCCAATACAACATGTATATAGAGAGCACATTGTGAGTTTCCTTTCTCCATCCCATCCTGAGTGGAACCAAAAAATCCCATACCCCACAAATGGTGACTCCCGGAGTGACGCACTCACACAGGATGGAGGAGAAACTGATCACGCTCCCAGTCTTCAAGCAACATGGAAGACTGGCTTATCCACCCAGAAGCAGCTATCATCGGCTCTACAGCTACTGTCTCTACACCGCAGGTTAGACACCCTAGAGCAGCTCTGCTACTCTAAGCAGAGACCAGCTCCTCTTCCTGCCCCAAGCACCACGTCCTACCGACCCCAGCACACCCGTCCTGCCTCAGACGCCGACCCCGGCCCAGCAGTAACCCCTGCCGCCCCTGATGCGGCCTCTGTTCCTGAGTGCGGACCCACACACCCCTCTTTTCTCCCTCAGGTACTCCCTGCTAATGTCCTGCACCCTGCTGCTGTCGTGGACCCAGCTGCTGTCACGAGCCCTCATCCGCTTCTGCTGACGCAGCCCCTGCTCCTGACCCAGGCCCACACACCCCAGCAGGCGCATCTGTCGACTCTGTACCTGCCGTGAGGGAAGCACAACATTCATCGCCTCCACACACCCTTATTCTCCCTCTCTACTCCCACAGATATTGTGTATCTAGACAGTTGTATCCAGCGACCGGCTCATCACGCCATCGCCGTTGTCTCACATGAGGCACGCACCGCCCGTTCTGCCTCGCATGTGCTAAGCAACTCTGCAGACAACAAGTCTCCTACACAGCCTGGAGGGAAGGGGGAGTATTGTAGTGGAATTCTCCCCTACAAACGCTGTTTGTCGCTGCCTAGCCGACCCCACCAATTCCCCAGTGTATGCCTCGTGGTCTAGGTCAACCAGCGCCGCCATACACCACGGAGCGGGGGTCAACTGCTAAGCCACGCCTACCCCCGCTATTTAAGACCTGACCTCGTGGTGATCTGTCTCTCTTTCTACCTACAGCCGCAGCCAGCAACACCTCCTCCTCCTCCGCCTGCCTGGCGGTCCTCTCTCCCGCTGGCGAGCATGGCGACCCACAAGCTGTCCTTCTCTGAGCGTCCTCACCAACCAGCTCTCTCTACATCACGCTTGTAACCATGCTGCCTTCCCAGCACCAAGCTGCATTGTACATCCAATACAACATGTATATAGAGAGCACATTGTGAGTTTCCTTTCTCCATCCCATCCTGAGTGTGAACCAAACAATCTTGAACCCACAGTAGGAATTGTAACTATGTAATTATATTGTGTTATAAGACAACATTCCACGTAAGGTCAATATAGATCATTGTATACCAATAATACATAATTGTGGCTGTTACTTTTTTGTGAATTTTCATGTTATAGTTTGTGAGACATCATTATGACATTGGATTTAAGATAACACTGGGTGAGTTAATATATATTAATTGTATTTATAAACAATACTAAAACCGTAGTCAATACATCCATTCACACACATCTTAGTATTGGTCCATCCATCCATTGCATTCAGGACCTATCAAGGCGATAGGGAGGTTTGTTCAGTTTGGCACATTCATTGTCGTCAACGATACTCCAAAGCTGAATTTTTGTTATTGTGTACAGGTTCGCTGCTTCAATATCCCAATCACGTTTCATCGTGGCCCAAATGTTGTTAATCGGATTATCACATCCTAGTGTTGGTAGTCGATGATCTTCAATTTGTAGGGGTGATCCTGGAGGTGTAGTCCTTCAGGCTATGTTGGTGTATGAATGGGACTGTTGTCATTTCAACCAGCTTGATATTGGTGGGGGCTGGAACTGCTATAGGAATTAATTTGCTCCAGGATGTTAATGCTCAACAGTGAACGGCCATTGTCTTGACCAGTTCACCTTGGCCTATGGCCTTCGACATCCACCCCAGAGACACTGATCTCTACCAATTGCTGCGATGTTGAAGGCCGCCAGCACTGCCTTGCTTCGCATCGACAATTGTTTAATGGTAATTTAATGGTTCTCCAGTTTCTTCTCTATGTGGGAAGGTGTGTTCAATACAAAGTGTAGTCGATCTCAGAGTAGGTGTTAGGCAATTCTTTTTGCTGGAATATGGGCAGTCGGATCCCGCTTCATGGAAGTCGTGTGTTCTGTCGGTGATGGCAGTTGAGGTCTAGATTTCTTGTGTATGTTCTACTGATAGTTGCAGATTGCTGGCGCAAGCCGCCAGCGATCACGGGTCCATCCTCGGTGTTACCGTGGGCTCCTGCTTTGGAGGTATCGCTCACTGAGCTTCTTCCTTCCAACGCGGATCCACCTCCTAATCGTTTTGTGCCCCACTGAGAGATCAATGTCGTTGCACAGGTTCTGGCTCATCTTGATGATTTGGCTGGGTTTCAGCAACCACCACTGCTGACGAATTTGTCCTTCCAGTCATATCTGAAATGGCAGAGTAATATTATGTTGTGGTAACTGATGCAGGCTTTTATATACTAGAGTAAATTAATGGTATTAGTAACACCTATAAGTATTATTACTCTGACATAACGTTTTGGTATATTTTTGGATCAACTACCAAGAACCCTTCCTCCTATGTATTCATAGTGAATTGCAAATGGATCTTCCCAACCCCCAAACCTCCATCAGAGTGAACATTCGCTGATAATCATCATCATCATTTTTTAGTTTAACCAGACCACTGACACCCATTTGGCCCTCCTAGGGCTGGCCAGGGGATTAGTTAACATATATTTGTGTTTTAATTTAGTGTTACTGTATATTTATAGAGATTACAGTATTTCAAAAAAGAGAAACTGAAACTTAGGGAAATTTTTGGGGTCTCTACAAAATATTCATATATTAGAATATTGTGAAGCACATTGTAATGATAATCTATTATAACAGGGCATTCAATGAGAATATGTTGACTGCTGTTTGTGTTCGCAGTTGGAGCATAAGATGGGCCCATTAGGGAATACACGAGTTGGCTGTCCGCTAATCAGAGTATGCCCATTCTTAGACTATCTAGAATAGTTTCGTGATGTTGAGAGGAATGTTGATGATGACCAAGGATAAACTGATTTGATCATTTTAGCTTATTGACTTGTTGGTTCATTTTCCCAGGACTTTTAATCGCCAACAAATATTAATTGTTTATATAGTTAGCCCTCCGATAATCAAAATATATGGTTTTCCACTACTTTATATTTTTTTTGACAATTTTCAGTTACATGTTCATCCCAGTTATATATAATCACAGTTAGGGTTCAATAAAACGTTTTTCATGTTCATTGAGTCGTTCGAATTCCATTCAAAATACCAACCCACGTTGCAATAACCGAGTATAACGGCGAATATGCGACCACCAAACGATATAGACATCAAACACCATATTTTATGGTGAAGTTAACTAAGAGCCCATATATAACAACTGGTCATATAATTATAATAGGGAGTCCCACTAATTACAGCAGATATTTGTAGAGGTGAAAGAATATGATTCTGAGTATAAAACTTATTCATATGGATTTTTTTCATTTACGAATGTGAGGTGGATTTACAAATTATCAAGGCAAACTATTACAAATGGCGGAGTCGAGAAAGTAGATACCGACACCGAGTAAATATAGAAAGGGGAAGAAGGTTTAGTAGTGGAAAGAATGTGGGTTAAACGGAACAGACTTTAGGATGAGAGAGAGAAAGTGTGTGGCCTTTCTGTCCACTGTATGGCATTGGGTAGGTGGCTGGGCGATGGGAGGAGGAAAGGATGGAGAAAAGAAGGAAAGGAAATGGAGGGCCCATCCCTATTTGGGTGGGGCACCCCATCTTAATTTGTTTGGAGGACCATTCATTATTTTTTTCTGAGTAGGGTTACACTTTTATTATAGATAGAGGGAAACGGATGGAGATAGAGACATGGTGGTTATGATTTTAGGTTGGTAGGGGTGGCTATGGGAGTTGCTTTTTTTTTTTCCACATATCTTAATCCGGTTCAAGTAACGATTGACCTTTGTTGTAAAGGTTTTAACCTAAAATACATAGAGAGCCATGTCAGTTCTGTGAGTGTTCATTACAGTAGTCCAAATCATTGCCATGGGAGAATAGGGGGAGGGGTTAGAATGCAGAAGGTAATGTGATGGGATGTTCGATTGATTTGTAGTCTTGGGGAGGATGATGGAAGAGGAGGAAGAGGGAGGGGGATGGTGGAGGGGGAGTGGGGAGAGAATAAGTAGTCGATTAGTAGTGTTCAGGTGTGGTAACCCACGATGCTCAAATTAAGGTTTTGTTGGGTGGGTAGAGGCGGGGGGGAGGCTAGGCTGCTGAGTTGGAACCTGGATGAGAATGCAATGCTAGGAACATTTCAGTATCTTGTAACTGGTTTTCACACTATTAATAGGCCTTATGTAATCCAATTATGATTACAACAGCAATATAGTATGGCTGCATTGGTAAGAAAATAAATATAACAGGGAAAATTTTGCCCTATGTAATTTTTATAACTCACCCCACGCCTAAAGTAAAACCAAAATGCTTATGTGTAGAACATTTTCAACCCATTACTTCCACCTCTACAAATATTTGATGTCACCATGGACACCCAGTATATATGACATATGGGCTATGCGACAAATTACTGTGACTTCAATTGTTGGACAACGAGTAGGACCGCATGTTTCAGTGTTCGACATCACCTCCTTCCCCTGGTGTGGGTGGCGCCAACCTTGGTAACAACTTGTGTATTCTCCGTGACTACCAGTAATGGTAGTCACGGAGAATTAATCACTGGTGTGCCCATCATTCGCACCGCCGTAGCCATGAACGGCAGAGATATGGTCATTGTAGTGCTTTTATTTACCCGTTACACATCTCTCACCATGCTTAATAATATTAACTATCTTCATGACATTCTTATTGTTATCAGTGATTGCGGAATTCACGATGTTATGCTCCACCTACACACAGCCTGTTACTAGACTAACCCCCACCTCCTCTATTCCACCCCCCCCCCACACACTACAGCGGGCGACATCTGTTGGCCGACCATAGCATTTGCCCCAGCTGTTTCGAAACTTCAGACTCAAGGCAATTCGAACCCTCACTGTGGCTGGGTAGTGGACACGACTTTGGTGCATGATAGTACATAATAATGAGCAGGGACCTCATATTGGGGAACGAGGAACCTTGTGTCTGAGAGAGAGTAGAGGCCAGTGTACGTTGTTGGAAGATTGGTGAGACCCTGTTCTTTGGCTTTTTTCTCCCACCTGACACGCCAGGTGTGTACTTCACTCTTGATGCTACCAGGGGATGGCAGGTCCTCCCAGTAGAGGTCAACCAGCTCTTGTATTCTTCTGCTGCCATCTGCTACTGTCAGAGTTACTAAGATGGACGGGGTGATGCTAAGTCCTTGGAAGGCCTTTTGGTGCAGGGGGTAAACCTCATCTCCAGCTCTGTCAGGAGATGGTCAGGGAGTGGAATGGTGACCGTTCTCTTGTAGTATTCAGCTGGTCCATCAGCTGACGTGTTGTCTGGGCATGGAAGGTTTCACACCTATAGCCTCACACAGATGTTCCGAGCAACCAGGAAACCCCCTCTGGATGCGCCCCTGAAGTTACAAAAGATTGACGGAAGGATTCAATCTTGTTTTGAAGCTCTGGAGGAGTAAATAATTTAATTTTGTTCCAAAGCTATACAAGCGTAAGGGAATAACTTAGAACAGCAGTGAAGTTCTGAAGGAGTGACATGATTGAATACTGTACTGTACTGGTAATAAATTTCAGACTACATTATACTGAATTATGACTCAACTGTTGTATGGTATTCAGTAGTGACTAGTGAAGGCATACAGCACTCAGTGTTAACCAAAGGGATGTGACAGAACCAAAATATTTTCAGGTCCAAGCTGTGGCAATGAGGATAAGCACCGGTAAGTTTATTGATAATATTTTGACTGGTAATATACAGGTGTGGCATGACTAGAGATAGAAATTAATTTACATTTATGGTTTGTTATAATTACCTTCTTTTTTTTAGTTGGAAGGTAAAATGAAGCAGCGTTTAAGGGAATCTGCTGATAAACACAATGTTTTATTTAGTAACTACCAGTACAGTATTACCCCGCTTTACACGGTTTCACTTTCCGCGATTTCTCATTTACGCGGTACCTTGCCAGAACCAAACTTTCACTTTCCGCGGTGCATCTACTCATATACACGGTGAAGTATAATTTTTTTTATTTTTTATTTAGCTCATAAAATTCATACAAATTACCCGGCCAAAATATAATTTACATTGCTGGAATTCTTACAATATGATGATCATTTTGAATATAAACATCATGGATTTTGTATTAGACATACAAATTTTAGATCTAATGTAATAATTTGGTATACACAAAGCAAATATTTTATCATTTGTGCAAAATATATGAAGTTTACATTCAAAATATTCCCTGACCTGCAAGGAATCCAGAAATGTCAATTATATTATCCTAACTTTAGTCTGAGGTATTATTTATTACTAAATGTTAAAATCTAGTGTTTTCACCCAATCATTTCTCTGGTAGGGAGGGAAGGTGGGGGGTGGAGGGGAGGGTTGGGACCCACCAACCCAGCTGGCTGAGTGTGAGGAGGGGGGGAGGCAGGTGGGGTACTTTGATTGACAGATAGTGTCCTTGAAGAATATTTCTTTGTTTATTTACTGAAGATATTTGTTTTAGCTCATAAAATTCATACAAATTACCCGGCCAGAATATAATTTACATTGCTGGAATTCTTACAATAAGATGATCATTTTGAATATAAACATCATGGATTTTGCATTAGACATACAAATTTTAGATCTAATGTAATAATTTGGTTTACACAAAGCAAATATTTTATCTTTTGTGCAAAATATTCCCTGACCTGCAAGGAATCCAGAAATGTCATTTATATTATCCTAACTTTAGTCTGAGGTATTATTTATTACTAAACGTTAAAATCGAGTGTTTTCACCCAAACATTTCTCAGAGAGGTAGTAGCTAGTGAGCTGGGAAGAGGGGGGGGGTGGATTTGAGTCCATTATTTGAATGGACATTAACCTGGCGACTGTATTTCTCTTAAATATTAATTGTGTGTGCATACCATCATAAAATTAAGATGTTATTTTTACTACAACATAGGTATTGTGTCGGAAAAAGTGGAGTTTGGGGGTCGGGCCAGTCTTTATTGGAATTAATCCCAAATGTTCTGTTGTTCACTTTACGCGGTTTTCACTTTCCGTGGTACCCCGTGGGTTCAATTGACCGCGTAAATCAGAGTACTACTGTATATGGCAATGAAAGTCACAGGTATGTGCATATTTTTATTGTAGGCTAAATTCGAGCAAAAATTGTTTGTTTAAGGGGTTTAGAAACTAACCCCTATAATCACAGTGTAGTGCTTGTACTTTGTTTCTATTAGCTTTCAGGTTCCAAACAACCCCTTACAAACTGGGCCTTCAGTCCCTAACCTATTTACTGTACCAATTTAACATTTCTACAAGATTCAAAAGTTCTGCTTGAACCACTAATAAGGTAACAAGTGACAGAGGATTAAATAATCTATAGTATGAATAACTTTATATATAAAGGTTTCACAATAAAATGCAAATTACAGTGTTTTAAGCAAATTTGTTTAGTACAGTTAACATCTTAGCGAGACTTTCCTGACACCTTTGTCTTATGAATAAATTCACTTTATGAACATCAACATATTACTGTATTTATGTCCTTTAGACTGACTCAAGTATTTCAAACTTCATAAACACAGTACATATTAAATTTTTAACATTGAGACTAAAGAGATTTGGCCAAAGATATCACTTTCTTAAAAACATAGCTTATTCAGTTTAATAATCTCACCAGAAATCCAGCAAAAGTCATCATAGAGTAGATAACATCGTATATAAAGTTATTCATGGATGTGTTAACCAATATACAGTGTACTGAAACAGGCTTACACCTATTATATAAGACTGGGCAGATCAGGGGAGGGGTCTCGTATGATTACAGAACTCTGAAGACATGTTGAATATCCAAGAGCCTAGTCATTATGGCACCAACTAGTTTTAATCATTGTACTGAGAATTTAAGTAACTTAGTGTAATTGTGGCAAATTTATATATTAGATAGCTAATTGCTGAGTCCCTTCAGAGGGCAGACAAACATAGAAAGTGGGTTTACCGCTGTACTTCTCTAGTGTGTGTGAGATGAGGCTGTCAACACATTCTTGTTTCACCTGAAAACAAACTTTTTATATTAGTCTGATTAAGTTTTGGGTTTATATGACGTACCCTAACACTGTACTGAAGACAATGTGTCATTAATATTAAATTTAATACGTATTCCATAGAGAAAAAAAAAATCTGCCAGTGTTTCTCATTTTATTACTAAAACAGTACAAATATGTCTTCTGTAATATTACCAGATGTAATAATCCTAAAAATACTTTCTCATCCACCTACCAGTGTTACAGTACAGCCACCAAAGCCTCCACCAGTCATTCTTGACCCAAACACACCTGGCACTTCCAAGGCACCTGCCACCAGCTCATCAAGTTCAGAGCAGGACACTTCATAGTCATCCCTGTAAATTATTATACTGTGCCAGTACTGTACAATTTCTAAAGAGAACAAGAATATGGTCATAAATTTCATGTTCCTAACACACTGAAGAATAAAAATTATTTGTTATCATCTTGAACATGCAGAGGCTGAATTCTGTGATCAACAACCATACATGAAGAGGCTGAATTCTGTGATCAACAATCAATGTTCCTTAATTTTATTTTTTTTCACTATAAATTTAAGATACTCTGGCCTGATAATGTTAACTTTTAACTAAGTAAGGCAAAAGATAATAATACAGTAATACATCATGACTTGAAGGAAAAACAGCACTGTAATAATTTACAAAAGTTCAGAATCTTTCAGGTGAAACTCATTACAGTATACAGTACTGTATTTACAACATAATACACTCACTTGAGGGAATTATGGGATTCAGTCATCATTTTACCAAACAGTGTATAATCTGAGTTCCTCAGTACAGAGACGGCCTCCTCAGTGCGCTGAATCTCAGAGATGGCATGTTGAGCTCTTTTGTACACTTCCTCACTTAGAGATGACCTGTGCTCTGAAACATACTAAACTACTGTATTACAATTTCCTTAATCAACTAATAATACGGTAAATTATATTATAAAGTCTTCAACTGGTATGATAATGAAAAGTATAATTTTTTTGCCAGTTTAGATAAATAAAGAAGGTAGATCAGCCTTGGAGTATTAGTGTGGGGAGGGGAAACACCGTACTGCACATTTTCATCTTGCTGCTGGCCTAACTCTCCATTTCAAATGAGGTCTAGGTTGGTTGTTAAAACTGTTCAGTTACATACTACATTATAACTACATTATATTGTAGTCAACCTTAGATAATCTCTACCTCAGTTTGTATTCATCTCCCATAGCTACTGTACTGTACTGTCCCCGATGTTTAATTATTTACAATACATATGTTTCAACTCCTTACTGGTAATCCCTTGTTTTCTACATAAACATTAATAAATACTGTACATGTACCCTGCACAGCACAGCACAGCACAGCACAGTACTATACTATACACAGTCCACAGTATATATTATTATATTACTGTACATACCTGGTAGTTAGACTTAATTATGATAGACTACAGCATAATTTACCTGGCAATAGAAAAAAAATCCTGAACAGAAAATGGCAATGTTTGCTTACTCTCTAAATCTTGAAGCGTTGCATCACGTAAACACTTTTTTCCCATGACAGTGGCAGCTTCCTGACACTGTCGACGACGTGTGGGATATTCCGTTCCGGAGAGAGTGTGACGAACATTTGAATTGGTGATGACAAAGGCAATAGAGGGATCAGTCAGAGGCACTAAGGTTGACTCCAGTGATCTGTCAAGAATGGACACATACAGTAAATTAAAATACCTTGCATCCTTCTTCTCATAATTGCTTGATTAAGGGTTAAATTACTGTACAGTACTGTATTTCTAAATTCATAGATTTCGTTCCAAGTTGACTCAGCGTGTAAATTTGAGTGAGAATAGAATATACAGTAATCCCTATCACACATATAACTAATTCTCCTCTTGCAGTACATTCTAATGAATTTACCCTTAATTTCAATGCTACAGGTATGATCATCCTTTTTTTCATATTTCAATCCTTTTATTACCATAATAGGTAGATAGATTGATAATATTCAGTAAAATCGTCATACAAGTTCACACTGATTCACCATATACCTACAGTATATAGTTAGTGCTGTCACAATCCAAAGTGCCTTTATCCCCCTGGCTGGAGGGATGAACAAAGCCAAGGTTGAAAAATGTCAGGTGAATGGCCATACACTATGTTTTGTCCTGTTGTTATATGTTAATATTCATAAAATAATTAGAGCCATTCCAAAATACCATATGTCAATGTTTTGAATATTTCATAAAGTGCTCATGTGTTTTGCCCGAGTGACTGTGTTGAGGTGCTGTGTGTGATGCCCATCGTCATTGTGCCTCATCACTAAACTAATGAACAATTGTAGTATATCCATTTGCCTGGCCTCTCATCAAACTTAGCTTTGCCTTCCCTCCAGCCAGTGTGGATAAAGAAACTTTTGATTGTGACTTTACATAGTGCAGGTACTGTATTTACATATTTACCGGCAGTCAATAAGCAGTGCATTTCCTCGCTTTCCCATGGTGGAGATAAACTGGTCCATGATCCCACACGGCATGTTGGCAAACTCATGCTCGGCTTTTTGACATGCCAGAGCTTTCTCCCTCAAACTGAAATATTACCACATTTAAAAACAAATTTCAAAATGTTTAAAAACGTAAATTTTTTTAAATTAAATCCATCTTATTTACTTTGTGGGCATTCTATTAAAGTATGATTATATCAGATAGTATATTGGTTTAGAGAGAGAGAGAGGAGAGAGAGAGAGAGAGAGAGAGAGGAGAGGCAGGAGAGAGAGAGAGAGAGAGAGAGAGAGAGAGAGAGAGAGAGAGAGAGAGAGAGAGAGAGAGAGAGAGAGAGAGAGAGAGAGAGAGAGAGAGAGAGAGAGAGAGAGAGAGAGAGAGAGAGAGAGAGAGAGAGAGAGAGGAGAGAGAGAGAGAGAGAGAGAGAGAGAGAGAGAGAGAGAGAGAGAGAGAGAGAGAGAGAGAGAGAGAGAGAGAGAGAGAGAGAGAGAGAGAGAGAGAGAGAGAGAGAGAGAGAGAGAGAGAGAGAGAGAGAGAGAGAGAGAGAGAGAGAGAGAGAGAGAGAGAGAGAGAGAGAGAGAGAGAGAGAGAGAGAGAGAGAGAGAGAGAGAGAGAGAGAGAGAGAGAGAGAGAGAGAGAGAGAGAGAGAGAGAGAGAGAGAGAGAGAGAGAGAGAGAGAGAGAGAGAGAGAGAGAGAGAGAGAGAGAGAGAGAGAGAGAGAGAGAGAGAGAGAGAGAGAGAGAGAGAGAGAGAGAGAGAGAGAGAGAGAGAGAGAGAGAGAGAGAGAGAGAGAGAGAGAGAGAGAGAGAGAGAGAGAGAGAGAGAGAGAGAGAGAGAGAGAGAGAGAGAGAGAGAGAGAGAGAGAGAGAGAGAGAGAGAGAGAGAGAGAGAGAGAGAGAGAGAGAGAGAGAGAGAGAGAGAGAGAGAGAGAGAGAGAGAGAGAGAGAGAGAGAGAGAGAGAGAGAGAGAGAGAGAGAGAGAGAGAGAGAGAGAGAGAGAGAGAGAGAGAGAGAGAGAGAGAGAGAGAGAGAGAGAGAGAGAGAGAGAGAGAGAGAGAGAGAGAGAGAGAGAGAGAGAGAGAGAGAGAGAGAGAGAGAGAGAGAGAGAGAGAGAGAGAGAGAGAGAGAGAGAGAGAGAGAGAGAGAGAGAGAGAGAGAGAGAGAGAGAGAGAGAGAGAGAGAGAGAGAGAGAGAGAGAGAGAGAGAGGAGAGAGAGAGAGAGAGAGAGAGAGAGAGAGAGAGAGAGAGAGAGAGAGAGAGAGAGAGAGAGAGAGAGAGAGAGAGAGAGAGAGAGAGAGAGAGAGAGAGAGAGAGAGAGAGAGAGAGATATATATGTGGTATATATATATATATATATATATATAGTATATATATATATATATATATATATATATATATATATATATATATATATATATATATATAAGTGGTAAATGATACTGTATTGTTTTATGAGCATTACATTTGATTACTGTACTTCATCATCATGGTTTTAAATCTCCTGTACTTTACTAAACTACTGTACGTTTCATAAAATATACATTAAACCTATCTAATGTAGAACCAAGAACTCAGCCCCCTTCATTAAGACACTCTCACATGCTTACATACATACATGCATGGTATACACTGTATATTAACATAATCCCCATGACTGTAGCATTAAGCCAATGTATCTTCAGTGGCCAGTTCCTAAAATGGTAATTACTGAACTGAAGAGATTGATGTTACCATTTCTTGCTATACTTTAGGGAACATTTTAATGTAGTACAATATATATATATATTTTTTTTAAACTTATCTCACAAGTGTTCTTCAACAACCTTAGTCAAAACCTGGGATTCAAACTCTTGGTAGTGACAACTTTCACTTACCAGGTCATTGTACTTTCTATATATGTATTTTAATTCTAATATCTGTCTTTATTCTTTCAATCAATAATTTCTGTAACTACCAGACTTATTTCATGACAGTCAAAATAACTGGTGGGTTTTGCTGTCACACATCTTAACCTCTGAAAAGCTAACCAGTTCTAATGACTCTTACCCCTCAATCTTTTTGTTGACTGTTAATTTACACAACTTGGGGGTGAACTGATGAATAGAAAAAATTCTTGGAGATCTGTAAGTCTGTGGAAGAATTCAATGGGTGATGTAAATTCGTGATAAGTGTACATAATTATGCATACTGTACCTTGTGGCTTTTGTCCCAGTAATACTTTCAAGGAAAGTGTAAGTGGCTACTTCGAGTGAAGCACTACTAGACAGTCCACCACCAAGAGGCACTGATGATGTCACTACAGCATCAAAACCACTAACATCTCCTGAAGGGGAGGTTAGTATTAAGGGTGAGTAAGGCCACACTGCACACACAAAACACCTATGACAGTTACCCCCTATATACAGTATATATACACACAGGGGATCCTCGTTATAAGTGTCTTCATTGTAAGTGGTTTTGCACGTAAGTGGTCAAATAATTGTGGACCTACACGTAAAAAGTCCTCACAGCCAAGAGAGTTCTAAGGCTGAAATTCGTCCATCTTTGGGAGCTTAAGTATTTGAGCGATTGAAATTCTCGCCCACTTTCCATTATCTTAAAGGTCATCCTTTTCACCTGTACTATTCATGCCCAGTACCAATCATCTATGTCCACAGGCATTATTTTCAAGTGCTCCAAGAAGTATAATTATCAACTTTGTTGTGTCTTTGGTGGACTATTTTTATATTCATCAGTTCCAAACCAAAACAAGGTGGTATAGTAGCAATGGGATGGACAGGAAATTAGAAGTTTCATGTTGTAAGAAAAGTGGTGAGCTTGTCTCAATGAACCACTTTCATTGAAATGAGTATGCAAGTGTGTGGTTAGGTAGCTTGTACTCCATTAACACATTGACCCCAAACAACTTTAAGTACATTAAATAAATTGTAAAGTTAAATAATTTCATAAAATATTGTGTAATAAAATGTTAAACAAATGTTTCTAAGGTATATATAAATAAATGTTACATGATAACAAATTAAACTTTTTGAGTGTCACTTACAATGTGGTGGTCCCGATTAGACCCTATTCCTATTAATTCTTATTGGAATTAATTCCCCTTTATAAGTGATTTCATTATCAGTTGCTTTTTTCTGGTCGCTATTAACCTAGAGCAGTACAGGAATGTTCTTTTGCTTCTCAATCCTTTTCCTATACAATACAACACCCAGATTGTACAATGGGTTGCCTGCATCCATGAAGCAGCTGACTTCTGTGGAGGCTTTTAAGAAACAACTTAAGACCTTTCTCTTCTGAAAGCTTATGATCCTAAACAGGGTATGGTGATGGGGAGTTACAGGGTTTAGGAAATATTACAACTTAAAGGTATATGAATGATAAAAGCAGTGGTGTATTGTACACAGAAATATGCCAGGGGGGGGCGGGGTGGGGCGAACTTCGAACTAAACTTACTGAGGAATTATTGAAATAAGAGACAATTAATATTTTTCTGTGTATTACTGTTTTTTCTTATTTTTATTTATTTCGTTATCGTTATTATTTTTTCAATTCTTATTTTTAAAAATGGTTGATTTGGGATAATTTATTAGAAGTCAAACAGAGGTCGAACTGAAATTTTTTGTGATCTTTTATTGTAGTACATTATTTCTTTTTATTCTCAAGTCTTTAAATTTGTAGTGTTTCGAACACTAGTGAATTATTTAGAAGAGCTGACGCTTTTGAGAAGTAAAAGACCAGCTATTATTATGACTGCATTACCTGGAAAATTGGCAACGACTCCTTTAATGTAGTTTGCCCAGTTGGGAGCGCCACGTGTGAGAGGAGCTGATGAAGAGGGAGTCTTGAATGCCACTTGTAGAGGTTTATCTGCAAACTCTGAGAGGGTCTGTATACGGCACAACCCTGACTGTGTCTTCCGCCCAATTATAACTGTCACAAGTGGAAGAGCCTGTAAGAGAAGAACTGTCACAAGTGGAAGAGACTGTAAGAGAAGAACTGCCACATGTGGAAGAGACTGTAAAAGAAGAACCGCCACATGTGGAAGAGAATGTAAAAGAAGAACTGCCACATGTGGAAGTGACTAAGAGAAAAACTGTCACAAGTGGAAGAGACTGTAAGAGAAGAACTGTCACATGTGGAAGAGAATTTACAAGATAAACTAATTTATTACTGCACTTATGGATATTCTGGATAGTGTTACAACTCCACTTCATAATACAGTACACTTGTAAGGAAATACTAAATACTGAAACAAGGTGACTCATGGCATTGCTGTACTGTAAAGTCTACTTAGAGCTCTGTAACTACTGTACAGTCTACTTAGAGCTCTGTACTGTACAGTACAGTCTACTTAGAATGCTGTACTGTATTGTACACACCTTAATGAAAATAACTACAGTAGTATACTTAAATCATGATACAATCCTCTGAAATAATTTGAGGTTAATTTTGTTATTCTGTCAAAAATTTCAAATACTATACAGTATATGGGTTGGTAAACACAGTACAGTAGATCATCTTAAGAGAACTGTTCTTAAGACCATTCAGAACTGTTCTTTATTAAAGTATTACAGTTATATCTCCGTTAGCCGGAATCCCTTAAACCCGGAACTCTCCGATAACCGGAATTGAAATTTTCTCGGAAAATCATTCCCAAAGCCGTAATTTTTCTTAAAAATTCTGGCTTTGGGAACAATTTTCCAAGGGGAACATTTTCCAGAAAATTCCGAGAAATTTTTCCCAATACCCTGAAAATTCTAGGGATGGGGGAGTTTTTTCCGGGTTTGAGAGATGAAACTCAGGTGCATTTTCCGGAAATTCAGAGAAAATTTTTCCGTTACCCGGAAAATTCCGGGGATGAGGGATTTTTTCCCGCTTTGAGAGTCGTCTCGTTACCCGGAGATCTCTCATTCTCGGAAGTGCTCTGCACCAATTGTTCCGGCTAACGGGGATATCACTGTATTGTTAACCTCCACAACTGTGATATGTGGGGAGTTATGTTTCAATGCATAAATATTGATTGACATTAGCAAGGCATTAACAATACAAGAAGCAAATATTTTCATGTTGCCTTTATTATAAGAATATGTTGGTAATGTGAAATAAAAGTTGAGAGCCAATGATATGTTAAAACTTAAAACTTTAAGGGAGATATTCCAGTGGCCTAGTGTTTAACAAGACAACAAAAATGAGCTCACCACGAAGTAAAATAAAATTAGAAAAAAGAATAGAATAAAGGCGAGGCATGACTTTGAGACTAATTAAATTCACACTGGTGTTGGTGTTCTTCCTCTCCATCTGCTACTTCCATGTGTTACTCAGCTCCATCAACTCCTCCATGATACACAGGAGTTTCTTTACACTAAACAATGTGGTAACAAGAACTGATGTGGCCAAGGGATGGATATCACCTAAGGTTGAGCTCAACAATCAGTATCAGCGTTAGATCTCTTTAAGAAGTCATCCCAAAACATTTAGATGAGGAGATTCCTCTAAAGTATTGGTAAACATGACTTATTCACTATTTTATTTCATCTGAGACGACATACTTGATGTTATATATTATGTATACTGTAGTGTGTTGGACATTTCTAAAGTTTGTCTTAATTCAGTGTTTCTCAAACTTTTTCACTTCATTCCCCCCATGAGGAACTCTCAACATCCTCGTGGCCCCCCTTCAGTTCTCTCCCAAGCCCCTCACAAATAATGATGAAAATAAACTGTTTTGGTACTCTTCCTTTATTTTAAGGTTTTCAATCATCAAACAGAATGCATATTTTGTTACAGTTCAATGGGATGGATGACATTGTTTCCTTTCAGTCAGTCGACTGATTCAAGGTTGAGTCACTGATAAAGCACATATCATGTCTGGGTCCACATGTAATCGGTTTCGGCTTTTGTTATCTATTTGAAGAAAGGTGGAGAAACCAGATTCACATAAATAAGTACATAGTAGAATATGGCAAGAGGACTCGAAGTGCGATCTCACTAACTTTTGGATATGACTGATACATTGAGCACCAGAATACAGTCAGAGAGTTTTCTTTATAGAGGTCTCTGGTAGCAGAATCGTTCCTGAGATCAAGGAATTCGTTTGAACAGAAACTAGAATCGTGCAATCTGAGCGAATCCGTTGGAAATGAAAAACTAGTTGCTGCACCATACTGTGTAAATAACAAAACCGTACCTTATGGGTATTATGATTACACACAATGACCAAAAAAAAAAAAAAAAAAAAGGTTTCTCCTCTAACAAGGCAAAGTAACAAAAAAAAAAGTTGAATCAGAGTTTCCACATTTTCTCCAAACATATACTACTTACACTAGCCTGCCATGGTGCCCCCTAAAATCTTGCGGTGACCCCCTTGGGGGCCGTGACCCCCTTGGGGGCTATGGCCCCCAGTTTGAGAAACACTGTCATATCCCTTTGTTTCCATATACTGTACTACCTATGCAGTAATCGTCTTCCAATACTGTACTCATTATTCTTTGTCCCCTTCTTTGGATTAGGTTAGGTTAACATTAGAGTGGTTAATTTTAGGGGTAAAAGAAGCTGTATCTTTTGATTAACCTCATCTAGAAGTACTGTACCTTCCAGAGAACTGCCACAAACAAATTTACCTCATACAAGTACTTTACCTCACACACACAGGGAGGTGACGAGTAAAGATCATACACAGATACTGTAGATACAACAAGAGGATAAGGTAACAGGTACTGACCATAGGAAAAACAAATCCATCATTGTAGTCGGTGTGTTCTCCAATAATATTGACCCGCCCTGGTGCTGAGACTGCTGTGTCCGCATTACCTCCATATGTTGCCTTAAAGGCCAACTGAGCTTCGCACACCAGTGATGATACTTCAGGTATCTTAGAGGCCATTTCTGAAACACACATACATTATTGTAGTAAAACGTCATTCCTTTTCCATAGATATAAGATGTACCCTTAAGCTTAAACTAACAGTGCCAAGCACAATACAGTACAGTACAGTACATGTATACTGTACTACTTACTCTGTGGTCTCAGTAATATTGAATCTAAAATTTTATTTAATTTTATTTTAAAGATATAATTGTACAACATCAATAATTTTGACATGGTAGAACCTTTTGATAATTGTACAATATCTCTCCTGAAGAGACAACTGATAAGGTAAAGTTATAATTCTAGATTTGAATTTTCTAATATTGTGGAGTACAACTTGGTTCTTAGCAAATACGTTTGTATTAATAGGACACTTCATATTCAGTACATGCTAGGTGTGTTCCTTACCTTAAAACCAAAAATGGATAAATTTGGAAATAATTTCATCAGACCATTCTGTGCCAGCCCAGTGGGTCCGACTAATTACCCAAATGTAGCCGCAATGAAGTCAAATAATGGTCCTACATGAATAAATCGGACTGCCAATCACTTCTCGACTGGTATTTGGTGTCAGAAAGTAAAAAAAAATTGGTAAACTTAATTTAATCTGAGTTAATAGATCGAGTGCATGTACCTAACCTAACCTAACCTAACCTAACCTAACACAACTCAGATTAAATTAAGTTTTCCAATTTTTTTTTACTTTCTGACACCAAATACTAGTCGAGAAGTGATTGGCAGTCCGATTTATTCATGTAGGACCATTATTTGACTTCATTGCGGCTACATTTGGGTACATTTGGGTAATTAGTAGGACCGAGCCCAGGTGAAGTGTTGGAAATAGCTAGATATTCAGTACAGTACAATCGTTATATAATTGGTTCATTAAGAATACTATATGGACAATGCAGGTACATTGTCATAGAAGACGGTGCAGGTACACAGCCATGACTCTATACATGTACACTGGTATTCAGTGAAACTTAGGGAACTTAGTCTGTAAAATATAAAGTGAGACACACAATACTTACTGCAGGATGAGATAAGTAATATGAACTTGTATAGATTAGTGCCACGCTGACAAAACCATTGTGAGAAAGTTTATCAGTGGCCTCAACGCCCTCCTCAGCTGACAACACTATCAACACTGTGGGCTAGCCAGACGTACAAATATAATATTACATATATATTTTTTTTTAGATTAAATATCCATTATCTTATTGGCCATTGTGATGTCTTATTTTGCCGTATCAACACATAATTAAATTGTCCTAGCAGCTGCGCCATCTCCTCCCCTTCATGGGTTTATCATCACGTGTAATCACTTAAGAGAAAAAAAAATCGTAAGTGTCTGATAAGACCCTAGGTAAACGCACCCCTCCCTACCTCCCTCCCTCCCTAGCTCAGCATCGCCCTACCTCCCTTGCTCAAAACTTTCCTCCTTCCCTAGCTCAACTCCTCCCTCCCTCCCTTGCTCAACACCTCCCTCCCTCCCTTGCTCAAACACCTCCTCCCTCCCTTGCTCAAAACTTTCCTCCTTCCCTGCTCCTCCTCCTTCCCTAATTCAACACCTCCCTCCTTCCTCTGTAGCTCAACACCTCCCTCCTCCAGCTCACACCTCCTCCCTCCTTGCTCAAACTTTCTCCTTCCCTAGTTCAACACTCTCCTTTCCTCCCTAGCTCAACACCTCCCTCCTCCTAGCCAGCACTCTCCTCCATCCCTAGTTCAACACCTCCTCCTTTCCTCCCTAGCTCAACACCTCCTCCCTCCTCCTTCCCTAGCTCAACACCTCCCTCCTTCCTAGTTCAACACCTCCTCCCTCCCTAGCACAACACCTCCTCCCTCCCTAGCTCAACACTTCCTCCTTCCCCTAGTTCAACACTCCTTCCCTCCCTCTCCTAGTTCAACACTCCTTCCCTCCATAGCTCAACACCTCCCTCCTTCCCTAGCACAACACCTCCTCCCTCCCTAGCTCAGCACCTCCCTCCTTCCTAGTTCAACACTCCCTCCTTCCCTCCCTAGTTCAACACCTCCTCCTCCCTAGCTCAACACCTCCTCCTTCCTCCTAGCTCAACACCTCCTCCTTCCTCTCCTCCTCCGTAGCTCAAACCTCCCACCTCCTGCCCTAGTTCAACACCTCCCTCCCTAGGCACCTCCTCCTCCCTAGTCGACACCTCCCTCCCTAGCTCGAATCCCCATCCCTCCCTAGCTAAACACCTCCCTTCCTCCCTAGGTCAACACCCACCTCCATGCCTAGATAAACACCTCCCTCCTCCCCTCAACCCTCCCTCCCTGGCTCAACACCTCCCTCCCTAGACACCTCCATCCTCCCTAGTTCGACACCTCCTCCCTAGCTCAACACCTCCTCCCTCCCTAGAACCTTCCAACACCAACCATACCCTCCTTAGCTCAACCATATCCAACACCAACCCTTCCCTCCTTCCAGCACCAACAAATCCAACACCAACCATATTCCTCTTCCTTAATATCCAACTCTCCCTTCCACACCAACAATACCTCCCTTCCCACCAGCACCAACAATACCTCCCTTCCAACACCCAATTCCCACCAACAATCTTGCAACACCATCTTCCTTCCAACCAATCCTCCCTTCCAACGCCAACAATACCCTCCCTTCCAATTCTCCATACCCTCCTTCCAACACCAATACACCTCCTTCCAACACCAACAATTCCTCCCTTCCAACACACCAATACCCTCCTTCCAACAATACCCTCCTTCCAACACCAACCATACCTCCTTCCAACACCACCAACCTCCTTCCAACACCAACCATACCCTCCTTCCAACACCAACACCTTCACCAATACCCTCCCTTCCAACACCAATAATACCTCCTTCCAACACCAATAATACCCTCCCTTTCAATACCAATACCAACAACTCTTCCAACACCAACCATACCCTCCCTTCCAACACCAACCATACCAACACCAACAATTCTCCCTTACCAATACCCTCCCTTCCAACACCAACAACAATACCCTCCTTCCAACACCAACAACCTCCTTTCATCTCCTTCCAACACCAACACCCTCCTTACCTCCTTCCAACACCCCTCCTTCCAATACCCTCCCTTCCAACACCACCAATACCCTCCCTTCCAACACCAACACACCTCCTTCCCAACACCACCAACACCCTCCTTCCAACACCAACATACCCCTCCTCCCTTCCAACACCAATAATACCTCCCTTCCAATACCAACAATACCTCTTCCAACACCAACCATACCCTCCCTTCCAACACCAACCATACCCTCCTTCCAACACCAACAATACCTCTCCTTCCAACACCACCACCCTCCTTCCAACACCAACAATACCCTCCCTTCCAACACCAACCATACCCTCCCTTCCAACACCAACAATACCCTCCCTTTCAACACCACCAATACCCTCCCTTCCAACACCAATAATACCCTCCCTTCCAACACCAATAATACCCCCCCTCCCCCTAGTAATTTCAATCACCATTTTGCCAAAATATTACATCCATAAACAAAATTAAATTTAATTATACTTACAGTGTACTTAAATTGTATCAGGTGAATTTTTAGATTATTGTAACAGACGAATCTTGATGAATCTTGAGTTCAAGGACAAAGGGGGGCCTCTTACACTTACTTTACTGTAGTTTTACTTATATTCATCTGTACAGTTACACTTAAAACTAGCATTTATTTCTTGGTTTAATCATTATCGGAATCGAGGACTTATCTCTTTGTGAATGCTGTGATGTCAAATCGGGGTAGAAGCGCACTGCCTCCAGGAGTTCACTCATATTTTCACTTCCCACACATACACACTCATGCTCTTCATTTTTCTTATTTTATAGTTTTATTTATTCTTTATTTCTAAGTCATATTAGAGTATTGTAATCATTATTACACAACTTTTATAGTTTCATTACATGAAATAATGGCAAAATGCCATCTTACAGGCCACCTCATCCCCAGTTTTCCCCTTCCCAATGAGTCAAGCTGTCACTACATTGAATTTTGACCTAACATTAATTATTGCATGCTCTTGTAACAATGAGTTCAGATAGAAGGAATTGCACTATAGTGGCATGGGTCTTACAGGTCATTCATTGGCCATTAAGTAATTAAAGAAATACACAGCTACTGAAAGGTTCCATGACCAGTAATACAAATGGGCAAATTTTCATAATTTACTTATAATTATGACATTAACAGCACAAAGTAGTCAACAAAATTATAAATTATAAAAAAATGATGCACAGTACATAAATTAAGGAACAATTACACGCTGGTAACCAAAAAGGCTTGAATATAATCATTAATTCAAACTACAAGATTTGGTTGTTGTAATGGGGACATTTCTGTTACATGATAATGTCCTTTAGGGGTATCAGGGTCTCGTGAATGTGATTCATGTACCCCCCTGCAAATTGCTTGAGTAGTATGGCACGTAGAGCTAAACAGTAGTGGCAGTATGGGTCCAGATGTAGCCATAAGGATGCTACATGAGAAGATATGAATGTCTGCTGGCATCAAATTACTGCGTCATCATGTCACAGGCTCAAAATAGTCGATGGTTTGGTGGGCCGTTACTGCAGCAATATGGAATGAAAGGGAATTATATAATTCTTATCTGTACAATTTTTTCCTGGATCAACTATTAAATAAGAGTACAAAAAAGCCAGATGATCTACCCCAAAAATATATATATATCAATTTACCACATACATCAGTATTATGGAATGAAAGCTACAGCTACAAAAGATTTTGAGACGCAACTTATTTGGAAAATGTTACTTTCTATTTCACACTCACCCATGCATTGGAGGACGAGGATGTGGATTCCTGCAAAATGTGAAGGTTCAAATATACAGGACTGCTGTTTTGTAAAAGGAAAACAATCAATGTCATTCAGTAATTCCCATTACCTAAAATTCTAAATGCTTTATAAATAAAAGAAAAAACACACACAATAATTTATGTTAAAACATCAATTTTATCTCATGTCATCTACAACTTAAGTTCATCATATTTGTCCCTTGTTCTGAGTAAACACATACAGTAATACCCTGTTTAATTGTTTATGTCACCTCTTTTGTTATTTTGCAAATATGTCATCACTTGATTATGCCACTACTACAGTACAGTACAGGTACTTGATTTACCGTATATCTTGTTTACCCCACACTTATGTCACTGATGGTATCTATTGCTCTTCTCTCTTGTCTCCTAAGCCACCTACCCTTTCTTCTCCTGAGACATTTAACCCCTTTTATCCTGAGCCACCTAACTACAGTACATGGACTGCTGAGCATCACACATACATTCATGTAACTCAATAATCTATACACACACAAACCTCAATATACAAACAATACTTCACTAGTCAGGTATTGAACCCGGAACCTCTGCATGGGAACAGGGAGTGTTACCATGGCACCACAGGGACAATTATAAGCCTGATCCTTTGTCTTATTCTTAGCAATGGGAGCCACCACTGGGGTTAGCCCATGTCAACTATGTGGTCGTAGTAGCATTTTGCAGAATCCAGCTAGAAAGTGCAAGGCTATCAATAAATTTCTATACTGTACAGGTAGTCCATACATACACGGACTTCAATATAGTGAACAGTACAAGTACAGTTGTCCCTCGATTAACGAACACAATTGGTTCCACAGAGTCGTTCGTTAAATGAAAATTTCGTTAACTGAATATTATTTCAATGGGATATTGGGTAATTGGTTCCAACTCACAGAAAAAGTATACATACAAAGCACTGTATACTGGTAATAGAATTAACAAAACATTAAATATAAACTAAATACTGGTACAGTACAAGTACTGTACTGTACTGTACAGTATACTGTACAATAAAAAAAAAATAGAATACAGTACTGCATTTTAACTTATTTGAGGTGTGTATGTCGTATTCCCGGCAGCTTTGTTTACATATCAAACGGCTGATTGTAGAGGCAGTCGATGATGACATGCCATATTCTTTACAGAGTGCATTGGTTCTAATGCCTTCTTCATGTTTCATAATAATTTCTGCACTGTATATTATCAATATATGAACTAAATTTCAGAATGACCAATAATTTTAATATAAAAAATGCAAAAATATTCAAGAGCACAACTTTCTTGATATTTACTCCACTGGAAACGAATGTAAACATAGAACCAATTACTGTATTGGCGGACTAGCCGATCAGCTGATGCGCACAACAAAGAGTGTTTCTCGTAAGGCTTTCGTTAATCAAAGTTTTGTTTGTTACTGGAATTGAAAATCCTTATGGGAGCTAATTTGTTAACCAAAATTTCGTTAATTGGACCATTCGTTAATCGAGGGACCACTGTATAATATAGTACATACAGTATATTAATTATATACAGTATACCATTTTAGATATTTTTTTAATAGAGTACCCTTATATTATTCTACCCTTTATCATCATCAATGCTTTACAGCCTTTTTCCATGAAAGCAAATATTAGCTGCAATTACTTGATAGCAGCTTTACATGCTGCACAGTCTTTTGCAGTCTCCCCCATTTGACACATTGGTTCCCAGACGACCCCATAATGAAATACACTACAAAGTCCCAAACAGTGCTGCTGGGACTTTGGGGTTGCTTTTTATTCTAATTAAAATTTTCATGCCATATTTAAACATTTACTCTCTTCAAAAAAATATGAACTATTTTCTCTCAAAATTCTGTACATACTTAAGTAACTATAAAAGACAGAAAAAATCTACAGTACCTAAATGAGGATAATCGCAACCCTTCATGCTGTATCTGTCCCCCACAAGTAGTAATCACTAAAACAGTTTGACTACTGGGTAAGTTCTGTTCGATTCTGTTGACTCGCAGTTAACTGGGAGTAAACAGGTTGTACACTCCCCTTCACTAGTGCATTCACAGGGGTTTGTCAAGTTTTGTGCAATGTGGCAGTCCTGTGTTTGTTTACATTTGACAGAAGGAAACTCGCAATAGTAAACCTAATGTAGTGGATACTCTCCCCTACAACTGCCACTGCCGTTAGTCGCTGATAGCCTATCCCGCGACGAGTTTCTCTGACAAGCCTAGCCGTCTGGACTGCACCGGGGGGGGTGGGGCCGGCCAACAGCAATGCTTACTTCCGGTGGACGTGTATATAAGCTCACAGCCTCGCTGTGAAAGGCATTCTACTGAGCACACACAAACCAACAAGACCTCCTCTCAACAAGCTCCTCACCACACAGCAACTCCCTGGCACTGCACTGTATATAATATATATATATATAGAAAACGCCATAGCTGAGTTTCTCTTCTCACCTCCATCCTAGTGCGATCCAACATCACGTTAACCCCACAATGGTGACCCCCGGAGTAACGCACTCACACAGGATGGATGAGGGAACCACTACACCACACGAGGTCCCTCCTAACACCATCTGGGAGAGAGTTACTACACTACGTGTTTGCTGTTCAACACCTTCATTAATCTGTATGTTCACTGTATGTTCCTTTACCTATCTCTAATGAAGGCTTTTGTTAAACCACCAATGTATGTAATAAGCCATTTATGTCCAATGTATATTTTCAGCCTTCGGGCTGCAGAACTTTTTCAATAAACCGTTAATTATTATTATTTATTATTATTAGAAGCGGATCACTCTTCCAGTCTTCAATCACAACATTGAAGACTGGCTAATCCACACGGAGGTAGCTCTCATCGGCTCTACAGCTACAGACGAACAGAAGTACATCACCCTGGTCTGTTCCCTGCCCACAGAAGTCACCACACAAGATGCAGAAGTCATCACTAAGCCCCCAGATGACAACAAGTTTGCAGCTCTACGAGATGCTCTCAAGAGGTTATACCAGCGGCCTGACACCAGTTTCCTGCAAGACCTCTCCGGTCTCTCCCTCGGCAAATCAACGCCTGCACCAAACTCTCGCCACACAGACAGGCTTCCTGACACTATCCTGCGCTAGCAGCTTCACACTCAGAAGCTCCCTGCAGAAGTTCGTCTTGCCCTGTCCGCAATGGACTATTCTACATCCCCGGCGACCTACGCAACCACGACAGACAGAATATTCCATGAATACACTGCTGTGGGCCATGTTGCCGCGGGCAACTCAGCAGTCACACCTTCACTTAGCCCCGGTTTTGTCAACCAGATCAACGCTCCTCAGAGAAGTAGCATTCCACCAGACAAACAAGACATGATGGTCCTGCTACTGCCTCTACACCGCAGAATGGACACCCTCGACCAGCTCTGCTCCTCCATGCCTGCTGCTGCTCCTGTTCCTGCCCCACACACTGTGTCCTACCAACCCCGACAGCCCTGTCCTGCCTTAGACGCCGCCGCCAGCCCCCAGCACAATGTACTTGCCTTCTGTTGGTACCATCAACGTTTTGGTGCGAAAGCTAGACACTGTGAGGCTCCTTGCAACTACACAAGGAAGCGACGTCAACGGGGGTTGGTAAACCCCACTACCTCCGTCACTTCAGGCGTCTCATCGCTGCATGTCACTGACCACATCCGTGGACTCAGTCACCCATGTGTACAGGCTACCCAGTGCCTGGCCTACCAGTCCTCTAAGATACATCGACCCACATGGGATCCCTGAGAAACCTTCCCTTTACCCAAAGGACGCTTCTAGGTAGTGCACCTTGACAGCGTGGGACCTCTTCCATCATCCTGCGGCAACACCTACATCTTTACATGCATTGACCGTTTCACCAGGTGGACAGAAGCCATTCCCATGCCTAATGCTACAGCAGAGTCGGCCGTCCGTGCCTTCCTGTCTGGTTGGGTCTCCCGTTTCGGTCCTCCCATGACTGTCATCACTGATCGAGGAGTCTAGTTTGAGTCTCACCTCTGGCATAGTCTCCTACAGTTCCTCGGCACTTCCAGACACCTCACTACTTCTTACCACCCTCAATCCAACGGCATGGTAGAGCGGTTTCATCGTCAGATGAAGGACGCCATCAAGGCACAGCACGACCCCTACAGCTGAACGGATGCTCTACCCTTAGTGCTCCTTGGCATCCGCGCATCACACAAAGAAGACATGGACTGCAGCCCAGCGGATCTCACCCTAGGCGAACCCCTTCACCTCCCCGGGGACTTCTCGCCTACTCCTGTCCTCGACCACTTCACTCCTGCCGTCCGTCACGACCTACTGCAAACACTACGACAGGCAGTTTCTGCATTCAAGGCAACTGCCCCACGCCAGCCTTCCCATCGCCCTGAACACATTCATCTCGCACCTCCTTCGCCTGTCTGTCCACAATTGCCTCTTGCAGCACCACCTCGCCCACAACATTTTTGGGTACCCTCTTTTCATCCTCAGGTACGTACTTCTCCTGACGTGGACCCTGCTCCTGATGAGGATCCTGCATCCGGACCTATGGACCCAGACACCCCACCCGGCGCCCCTGAGGACTTTGCACCTGCCGCGAGAGAAGCACCACATTCCTCGCCTGTTCAACCTTCTCTTATCCACAACCCTTCTTCTCCCTCTGCTTCTCCCACAGATCTCGTGTCACTAGACAGAGTCGTCACCCGTAGCGGCTGAGTGGTTCACACTCCCGCCCGTTATGTCTCACATGTCCAATACAACCCTGCTGACAAGTTTCCTGCAGTGCTCGAAGGGGAGGGGGAGTATTGTAGTGGATACTCTCCCCTACAACTGCCACTGCCGTTAGTCGCTGATAGCCGATCTCGCGACGAGTTTCTCTGACAAGCCTAGCCGTCTGGACTGCGCGGGGTCCAACAGCGACGCTTACTTCCGGTGGATGTGTATATTAGCTCACAGCCTCGCTGTGAAAGGCATTCTACTGAGCGCACTCAAACCAACAAGACCTCCTCTCAACAAGCTCCTCACCACACAGCAACTCCCTGGCACTGCACTATATATAATATATATATAGAAAACACCATAGCTGAGTTTCCCTTCTCACCTCCATCCTAGTGTGATCCAACATCATGTTAACCCCACACTACTATGGAATCAAAGTAAAACAATATTGAAACAATTACAGTGATATCCCCATTAGCCGGAACAATTGGTGCAGAGCACTTCCAGGAATGAGAGATTTCCGGGTGATGAGACGACTCTCAAAGCTGGAAAAAAATCCCTCATCCCCGAAATTTTCTGTGTATCGGGAAAATTTTCTGGGAATTTTCTGGAAAATGTGCCCCTTGGAAAATCATTCCCAAAGCCTAAATTTTCCAGAAAATTCCAGCTTTGGGAACGACTTTTTAGAAAATTTCAATTCCGGCTATCAGAGAGTTCTGGGCTTGAGGGATTCCGGCTAATGGAGATATTACTGTACCTCAATGTAATGATTTGTGGAATGTTTATATGACGAGCCTCTGTAAATGCATTAGTGAAGGGGACTGTAAATGTAGTCACATGAACTTCCTTACATAAAATATTGAACAAAGAATAAAGGAAAGAGTGCTGCTATCCTATACAGTGACCCCTCGTTTAACGAACACCTCGGTTAACGTAATTTCGATTAACGAACTGCCTTCCATAAGGATCTTCAATTCGGTTAACGAAAAAAAATTCGCTTAACGAACTTCTTACGAACCGACCTCAACATGTTTTCGCTTGCACTGACCGGGCAACCAGCTTTAGTATCAGTCCGCCAATACATTAATCGGTTCTAGGGCTTAAATTCCTTACTATTTTTGTAAATATCAAGAAGTTTATACTATTCAATAATTTTAAAAGTTTAATATTCAATTTTTTAGTCATTTTAACAATTATTGAACAAAATTGAAGGTAAAGTGACTAGTTTAATGCGCGGCATCCAGCCTCTTAACACAGCAAACAGGCGTCAGTCTCTCTCTGTTTTCACTGGAGGTAACATCTTGCTTGAGACTCTCTTCAACTAAACGCTTTTTTTCTGTGTTTCCAAGCAAATTATTGGTCATTTTGAAATATATTTTATATATTGACAATATATAATGCAGTGCAGCGTTGATTTAAAGAAAATAATCTTGAATTAAACCAGAGAGCTAAAATTTTATGGGTGAAATGGCACCATGGGGTGACTTCTCTTCCACCCCAATGCCTTCTCTTCTTCCTTCTCCTCCACCCCCATTCTAAATCCCATCATCATCATCATCATCCAGGAGCCTTCTACATACACACCTCAAAGTAAGTGAACTTTTCTACCATTTTTGTTGAATTTAGGAAATTTTCGGTGAGCTGGAACCAATTACCCAAAAACCCATTGAAACAATGGTTTCGGTTAACGAACGTTTCGGTTAACGAACGACCTTCTGGAACGGATTGAGTTCGTTAACCGAGGGGCCACTGTATAAGAAGAAAATGAAACAAACAAAAGAGTTGCTTCTAATATGGCAGGAAACAATGTACAGTACGTACTCGAAAAGACTTACTGTAACACAAAGTCTTTAGAACAGTAACAGCTTGCACTAAAACAAAAAATACTCCTGTATTAACCATCAACATTTTAAATTAAGAATTCACGAAATATAACACCACCTCTACACTAGTAAGACAGTTCATCACAACATCTCACTTACCCCAACAATTTCAGGGTGAAACATGCCCACTTTCCATAACAAAATATGCACCATAGCAGAACACTAATCCCACATACTCAATTACATCTACAGATCCAAACACAACCATCCACAAATGCAAACATAAAAACTTACCAACCTCCTCCCAAAACTCTCAACCAAACAGTACAGTACTGTATACTGAATACGCTTTTACTAAATATTCACACCTCATTACATCACTTTCTTCAGGGAAAAGTGAGTAGCCTCCATTTTTACAGATTATATTGTAATTGCAACCCTTTCCTAAACCAGTATGAACACAAAATAGAACTTGCACAATATCAACTGTTCACACACTTTAACCCATTCATTCACTCATGATTGATAGATAATCTTCACACAATTCCCTTAAAAGGTCTCTTTGGGTATCTGATGGTTATTGCCACATACCTAAGGTCCATTGGACCTGCACCCTTGTCAATCAGAGAATCTACAACAATTAAACACCAACCTTGGTGGAGGTAAGCCTCGACCATATCTTAGGAAATCGGGATGAGGAGGAAGTGGGGGAAGGCGGCGATTATACAGATTGTCTAGGACTGGTGGTGGAGGTGTAGGATGATCACCATAATGACGTTCATATAGACCCTCATCATAATACTGATCAAAGTCATCCTGAAAGGGGGGCATTTGATTACAAAGAGAAGTCACAATACTGGATATGGTAATTTCTGTAGTCTTTAGGAATCTGACATTTGTGCATATAAATGCTTTTTTTTTAACATCACTTTGTACCCTCTGTTGTCAGCCCAAAGTTATGTGACAAAAATTTGAGTAAGAAAAACAAAATAAAGATGGAACAAAAATAATTTAAAGATGATATTTTTAATTAATGTATCAATTGTCAATTGAGACCGTTATAATGATGAAGATAATGTAGAGTATCTTATGTAATTACTATTTATTTCAGTAGAGTGTACAGGAATAATCATATTGGTAGGGTGTTACAGATAACGGATGAATTCAGATACTGTAGCAGATATTACATAATTCATCCTCCCAATAATGGCTAATACAGGAGTACTCTATGTTGAATTATTGGACATCTATACTTCCAGAACACCGTCAGAACAGACTGAGGATTCTCTTGTAATTAAATTCCAACAAAAGCAACACCATAATAATAACAGTGTGGCTAGTGATGATCCAACGAACCTTTCCTGGCCATCATCATCACCTTCCTAGGATAGTGATGACCTAAAGGATCTTTCTTTGCCACCATCATCACCCAACACCTTCCTAGGATAGTGATGACCTAAAGGGCCTTTCTTTGCCACCATCATCACCCAACACCTTCCTAGGATAGTGATGACCTAAAGGACCTTTCTTTGCCACCATCATCACCCAACACCTTCCTAGGATAGTGATGACCTAAAGGACCTTTCTTTGCCACCATCATCACCCAACACCTTCCTAGGATAGTGATGACCTAAAGGACCTTTCTTTGCCACCATCATCACCCAACACCTTCCTAGGATAGTGATGACCTAAAGGACCTTTCTTTGCCACCACCATCACCCAACACCTTCCTAGGATAGTGATGACCTAAAGGACCTTTCTTTGCCACCATCATCACCCAACACCTTCCTAGGATAGTGATGACCTAAAGGACCTTTCTTTGCCACCACCATCACCCAACACCTTCCTAGGATAGTGATGACCTAAAGGTCCTTTCTTTGCCACCACCATCACCCAACACCTTCCTAGGCTGGTGATAACCTAAAGGACTTTTCCTCACCCCCAGCACCAACAGTACTTCTACTGCCATCTTTGTCAGACTTGTCATCAACTCCTTGTGTACTGTATACCATCACTATTTCTTCACTAAGAATAATGACAATAGTGAAAATATGTTCATCAAATTTGTGTTTGAGCAACATATACAGAAAAGATATACAGTACAGAAGTGTATATATCTTAACAGTTAATGTAGTTCTGTATAACAGTGTCAACACTTGCAGCTTCCAACCCTGAAAGTGTGCACAATCTGGCACTCAAAATTAAATGCACAGCACTGTATAACATTCCATTATAAAATTAAACATTATATAATAGAATGTGGTACATATACGAATATCAGTCTAATATAATGAAATTGAACTTTTATGAACACATTAATATATATTATGATAGAATTTAAATACACTATTAGGCAGGTTACTGGATGTGGGTAGTTCATTAGCATTATACTGTACAGTACTCTAAATTGAATCTAATTCCATTACCATTTCAAGTAATATAGGAGACTAGTGACAGTTTTTTCTGTAGAAACAACTAACTACCCTGAACCTTGATTTTTTAAATAATCACTAGGAACTGACCCTGTAATGCATCATATGCTCCCTGGCATAGCTGGGCGGAAGAAGTGGTGGATACAGATCATTTTTTCTTCCAAAGCTCTGTCCTCCTCGTTCACAATCAGGATATCGAGAGGCTTCAATTCGTTCATCACTGGGATACTGCCGAAACCAATTACCACTGGATCCACTAGGAAAGTACATATCAGGGTTTCTGATCCCAGCCTCCTGTCTCGCATGAGAAGTGGATTTTCGGACCTTCAGGCGCAAACCATGGAACTCATGCCCATCTAGCTCACGAATTGCTCGCTGGGCTTGAGCTTCATCATCCATGTGCTAAAATACCCCAAGAAAAAGAGGAATGACATTCAAAATACAAGAATTTAAGGAATAGAAGTTAATTCTCCCAGCTCACGTCTCAACTTTTTTCTCATCAAATTAATTACAGGAGGCACCAATTTGGTTTCATAAGAGACAAAAGCTTTTCTGTATGCATTGTTCAGATATATTTTTATTCGGTACAGTATATAATAATGTACCTGTGGAATGACTGCCAATTCAGATTAAAATTATGAGATTACTGCAGGTGGTCATTGATACACAAAAATGTGACATACTGAAAGCAAAGTGACTTATGTTATGATTCTGCAGTATGATTTTGACAAAAACTGAAGAATGCAAATAAAAACATACCATCATAGTGCATACTGTATTTAGTATTTGCAAGGCCCAAAATATTATGCAGATAGTAAGTGTTAATAACATTTTTAATAAACAGTTTCAAGTCATTGCAAGGGATTATTAACTCTAGTCACTACTTCTGATTCATGTTTAGCAAACATTATTACATCTTCATGTTATGAGGAAAAAGCTGACACATGTAAAAATAATCCATCTCTGGCAGGAAGTAATGATTTATGCTAGTTAAACAATTTCTCAAATTATGGGAAAAAATGAAGGTTTCATCCTAAAATCTTATTTTCCAACCAAGCAACGCTGTACACTCAGCAAGTGGTGACAGAGTTAAATCTAGATTCCCAGCGACACAAACTTGTGAATTTGTTAAAAAATCAAAATATCCTCCACAATTATAAATTAACTTCAGTATTGTACAGTATATCAAACTAATTGGGGGGGTATTCTTCTGATATACCCAATACTGGACCTTCTACTGAAGATATCAGATGTTGTCCAAAATATCAGATGACAGTCTGAAGCTGATATAAATCCTGACTTAAGCCAATTGAGTTTTGGTTACTATTATTACTGTTAGATTAACACTCTCACACACCATGATACGAGTGAGTCAATCATAATTCAGTCCAATTGGCACTGACTCGTATTTGTATCAGATAAGACCTAATAATTCACCATAAACTTAGTAATTCTGATTAATTGATGTGTGAGATTTTGGTATGTCATTCCTGTAGGCCTCTTCTCTTATGGTACTCCATTTCCAATTACGTAGTTACATAGCAACTGTCCATAGAGCAGTGTTATGGAGACAAGTTTTTTGTCAGCAGGCAAGCTAGAAGGTACTCTGTGCCATCCATCTCATGCCCTCCATAATGCAGTAATATACACCTGTAAAGTGTTTATTTTTTTATGATATTTCACATTTTCCAACTTGCAACGGTCATATTTAAAGTACACAATACTGCCCCTTTGTCCATACGATAAACACGTCTAATCCATTTGGAAGTGATGCAAAGTGTTGTGTCATGTTTTTATAAGTGATTATATAAATACAGTACAGGGTATATCACCTGTTTAAGCTTGTAACCATCATGTGTGTAACTTGCACAATAAATCCCCTATGTGAATAAGATAAATGTCTTGGTAATGTGTTAAAGTGATGAAAAGTGTTTCAGAGTGTATTTACAAGTGTTTATACTGTATGTTTATTTTTGATATACAGTTTTACCCCGCCTAACGCGGTTTCACTTAACGCGTTTTCGCATATACGCGGTGCCTTGCCAAAGCTGAACTTTCACTTAACGCGGATTTTTTCCACATATACGCGGTGAGTGTCCGAGACGCTATTTTTAGATTTGCCCCACCCGCCACCCTGCCTGACTGCCTGTTTTAGCTCATAAAATTCATACAAATTACCAGGCCAGAATATAATTTACATTGCTGGAATTCTTATAATTTGGTGATCATTTTGAATATAAACATCATATATTTTGCTTTAAACTTACAATTTTTAGCTCTAGGTAACTATGGTATCTTTTGTGCAAAATATATGACATTTATATTCAAAATATTCCTGGTCTTACAAGGAATCCAGCAATGTCATCCTAACTGGTTATCCCACACATCTCCTTGGGATGACCATCTGTTACCCCTGTTTTAGCTCATAAAATTCATACAAATTACAGAATATAATTTACATTGCTGGAATTCTTATAATTTGGTGATCATTTTGAATATAAACATCATATATTTTGCAATTTTTAGCTAGGTAACTATGGTATCTTTTGGATATATGACATTTATATTCAAAATATTCCTGGTCTTTCCAGCAATGTCAATTATATTATCCTAACTTTAATCTGAGGTATTATTTAATACTAAATGTTAAAAACTCCTGACCGCCAAGGTGGGGTACTATTGACAGATAGTGTCGTGAAGATTATTTTTTTTTTATTAACTGAAGATATTTGTTTTAGCTCATAAAATTCATACAAATTACCCGGTCAGAATATAATTTACATTGCTGGAATTCTTATAATTTGGTGATCATTTTGAATATAAAGGTAACTATGTTATCTTTTGTGCAAAATATATGACATTTATATTCAAAATATTCCTGGTCTTACAAGGAATCCAGCAATGTCAATTATATTTTCCTAACTTTAGTTTGAGGTTATCCCACACATCTCCTTGGGACGGTTGGTGGGGGGTGGGGGGGGGGAGGGAGGGACCGACCGACCATCTGTTAGCCGGCTGTGTAGTGTGAGAGGGGGAGGGAGTTGAGTCCATTATTTGAATGGACATTAACTTGGCGACTGTATTTCTCTATTTCCCTTAAGTATTAATTGTGTGCATGTACCATCATAAAATTAAGATGTACTTAGGTATGTGCCTTTGGAGTGGGGGTCGGGCCGGTTTCTATTGGAATTAATCCCATATGTTCTGTTGTTCACTTAACGCGGGACCCTCTGGGTTCAATTGACCGCGTTAAGTGGGGTACAACTGTATGTGTTTAAATTTTTAAAAGTATGGAGACTGCTTTCTCATATATCATACCTTTCCCCCAATTGCAACTCCCACAAACATCTACTATCACATAAAAAGGTAAGATTATTTTAAAATAGTTTTATTATATTGATATAATATTACAGTACTGTATAAAGAATGTACAGTGCAGTATTATTGTATAGTATATTACACTCCAGGATGTTGTTCAACTGAACAGTACAAAACGTGGGGACAGAATTTTGTTTTATAAAATAGTTTACAGCCAAATTTTTTCTGCTAGCATAATTCTAAAACCACCATAACCATTAGAATAAAAAAAAGTAAAAAATATTGACATGTAAATAAGGAGTGAACAATTTGGGATTTTTTTTTTGATACTCCATTTCTTTCAAACTATAAGCCTTGTTATTACTTATCAATTTTCTTACAGTACCCTGTACTGTATTTCACCAATACAAAGTGTAAAAATATCCACCTTTTTTATATCTAACGGTTATTGTTCTTATTTGGTTATTTGTTGGTTAAAATACAAGTTGATTGTATAGTCCAGTACAGTACTGTATTGAACACTGTAATGCATGAGTTCACATCATCAACATCGTTTCTTAATTTTTCTGGTTTCATGTGAAAGAGCAACCAAATTTACATAGACTGTAGACGGTTTCATATGAAAAAAGAAAAGAAAAAAAAAAGACTGGTTTTAAACAAATTTATCAGAAGAAAAAAGATACTAAACCGTTCTTTCATGTCAAAAGGTCATAACTAGCCCTGTGTACTGAAGGGGATGATTCTACAAATACAGCAGTGTGCCATTGTTATACTGTATATAGTACTGTACATTAAAATTTACATGCAAGAACTCCCCAAAGTTATAAACACCTAACTTTCAAACACCTATGGTAGGCACAGCATCTTCTACCCTGTGACTAGATTAACACCCGGAGTTATAAACACCCTTTTCCGTTGAAGAGGGTGTTTAAAACTCCAGGCATAAGTGTTGTGATCCTGGCAGCACCAAAATTTGATCATGAACTTAACAACTCCCTCCCTCTCTCCTCTTCTATAAAGGGTAGTATCATAATTCCTTTATTGTTTGGATATACTTTAAGTTAAGAAGTTGTAGCCTACCTCTAGTAAGGAGGTGAGGGGTGGGTATGTGTAAGCCCCCACTGGAAGGAGTTAAGAGTATAGAAGGCTGGGAATGTTTGAACCAGAGTCTATGAGGAATGCGCCATGCGGCAAATTTACCAATACCCTGTACAGTGATATCTCCATTAACCGGAACAATTGGTGCAGAGCACTTCCAGGAATGAGAGATTTCTGGGTAACGAGACGACTCTCTCAAAGCCGGAAAAAAATCCCCCATCCCTGGAATTTTCCGGAATTTTCCGGGTAATGGAAAAATTTTCTCGGAAGTTCCAAAAATTACCCTTTAGATCAGGGGTGGGCAATTATTTTCGATGGCGGGCCACTTCATGAATGGTGGCACACTTCGCGGGCCACAGGTTAACAGCGACGAACCAGTATTGCTGCTATGTCCACCCAACTTCCAAAATTGTCCTTTCTGTAATTAATAAGAATTTTTTTTTATGATTGCCAAATGCAGTGGCGGGCCACAGAAATAATTTGGCGGGCCAAATGTGGCCCGCGGGCCGTACTTTGCCCACCCCTGCTTTAGATCATCTCTCGAACCCGGAAAAATATCCCTCATCTCTGTAATTTTCCAGGTAACAGAAAAATTTCAATTCAATTTAAAAAAAATGCGCCTGATTTTCATCTCTCAAACCTGGAAATAAACTCCCCCATCCCCGGAATTGTACGGAATTTTCCGGGTATTGGGAAAATTTTCTCGGAAATTTCCGGAAAATTTGCCCCTTGAAAAATCTTTCCCAAAGCCGGAATTTTCCGGGAAATTCCAGCTTTGGGAACGATTTTCTGAGAAAATTTAAATTCCGGCTATCGGAGAGTTCCGGGTTTGAGGGATTCCGGCTAATGAAGATATTACTGTAACTGAATGATGGATATCCAGCCTATCATAAAGCCAGATATCTCATATCTGGTTTTTTATCCTACTTGTGCCAATAGAATGGTACAGTACTGTACAGTAGCAGGATGAATCTGCCTCAAGACATTAAGTTGTATCTCAAACTTGCAATTCCCAAATTCTAGTACCCTGTAGTGTACACATGACTATCAGGAATCCAAGCAGTCAGTAATTTCAGAAATGTTATGTACTCCAGGAACCCATATACCTGTACACAGTACAGTATACTTAATAAAATTCGTCAATTTTTATTTTGATAAAAAGTGGCACGTGATCAGTCGTTGGTGTGGCACTTAGGCATGAATGCCACAACCAATAGGAATATATCACCTGTGGTGCTAGGAAGCCTCAATAAAAAGTATCCATCACAAACCATGTACTGTACAGTGGCATCACGAGTTTCACTCGGCTCAAGTTCTGCAACTCATGAGTTTCACGCTGACCCCTAAATTCCCCGTCTTGCAACATCTGTGCACCTTCCTCCCAAGTCTCACGCTCCCCGTACTAATAAAATGTGTTTTGTACCTTCTGCCTGAAATTATAAGTTAAATATTATTGTGTGATACATTAGACTGTTTTCAGTTATATAAAATATAGTTTGGTAACACGAGACTGTAACAAGCATTAAACATTGTACATAATACATAAATCATACAGTAACACATAGATATTGTACAAAAAATATTTCTATAGTACATAAACAGCTCCTTCCCTGGCTGGCTGGTTGGTCAGCTGTTCGTCTCTGTAAACGTATCACTAGGAACTGAATAGGGGGGAACTTTTGCTGAATCATTCCACCCTCAGCCACCACACCTAACTACTGTACTTCTCTACACATACATTTTTAGGCCACATTAGAGCATTGTTTTATGGTTGAAATTGGGGGACGGAAAGGGCAAAAAAGTGGAACTTTGGCACAACCACCAGAATCAACAAGCACCTTTAACACGCAAACATATATCACAAGCTCCGCGATTCAGTAGTTCTGTGCCGGGTCCCCAAAACAAAGCAACTGCAAAACTCATGAGGCCACTGTAAAGTACTGTGATTACTGAAAAAAATGTGTTTATCAATGCATTCCTTACAATAAATTTAATATTTATTGGTGAGAAAGCCGTGTCTTACAGTCACAGGTATCTGCTGCAGTGAGGGTGTGATATCCGATTACAGAAAACATGAACAAAAATTTAAGATCAGCAGTTTACTGATTACTGTATCATAATATGAAAACTATAGCTGTTTAAAGTTAATTAAATTAAATTAATTTCTAGAAATATTTCCTTTCTAAATACCTGTACTCATCATGTGCTGTAATTACAATCATCTGATGAGCTGTAGCCGATATAAATAGTTGATCACCCATTAACCCACACCTTGCCAGCCAGGCCAGTAAGCACTCAGATAGCCCGATTTTTCCTTATTTGTTCTCAAATTTTATAAGGAAAACAAAGTGCAACAGTATTATTCTAGGTATGCATCAATTGTTCCACTATTGAGAGATGTTACTAAAAATATCAAATCATGTTATACGGTTCTATGTACAGTATTTCAATGTGAAATACAGGGTATGGAACTACAGCCCAAAAAAATTCCTTTAGGACATTTATTTCAGTCGACCAGACCCGCCACCAGACCACCTCAATGCTAGGCCAAGTCCACACCACGCCACATATCTACGCAGCTTACTCTCACACCTTAAATAATGACAGAATATGAAATATGAGCACAGAAACTTAAAACAAAGAATAAGTAATCATTATGTGGTCAGGTACAGAAAAAACAAAGGAAGTGTTAGTTTAGATGTGAATGTAGATGTGTTAAGGCAATTTGAAAAAGGGGAACAAGCTGTGGTTAACACTACTCCTATGCTCAAACAAGTGAAATTACGAAACCAATCATGAAATATGTGGCTGAAAACATTGTACAGCTGGCAACTCCGACTGCTTACCCAAGCAGATGATACAGGTAACATCATAATCTCTTATACTTCCATTGCTGTGTCATGGTATATAAACATCAATACACTTTCTTTGTTCATAATTTTGTTAAGTAACTCATTTTCCCATTTCACTATAAATTTATTTCCATCTGTAGAGGCAACTGTGTACACATCCCACACCACTGACCGATCACAGGCTGATCTTTGTCAAAACAAATACTGTATTGAGGACATTTATTAAATATACATACAAGTGTATTGGTTCCTGAAGTAAATATTAAAAATTTCCTAAATAATCTACTTATTTTCTGAAAGCCTCTTGGTCCCAAGCATTTTGGATTCCTGATACTCAAACTTATTACTGAATCTTATAAATTATATTTTGTGAATTATGATATTTCCTAAGTTAGGTTCTAAGTGATAGCGCTGCATGTTATTCACGTGTTTGTTTTGTCGATGATGACATGTTTATGTTTGGACAAGGAGAGGATACGGTTGCTAGGAGTTATGGTAAATATTGTTTATGTCTCAGGCACACAAGATATTATTATTACTGCTGGAACAAAAAGCTAAGTGACATGCACCAGAAAAGAATTATAGGCTATGGTAGTTGATGATTTTACAATTTCAAGACACTGTAGTTTTGCTCCCAAGTTGCATGGATTTCAACCTCTTGAAAGTATCACCTGCATTTAAATCAACCCCCTACTTTTCCACAAAAAGATTTGGTAATAAAAACTAGCACTGTACATGAATATTGTATACAGTACTAGAAGAGATATTTCTGTTAGCCAGATTAATTGGTGCAGAGCACTTTCGGGAATGAGAGATTTCCTGGTAACGCGACGACTCTCTCAAAGCCGGAAAAAATCCCCCATCCCCGGAATTTTCTGAGTACTGTACCAGAAAAATTTTCTTGGAATTTTCTGGAAAATTCCGGTTTTGGGAACGATTTTCCGAGAAAAATTTCAATTCAGGCTATCGGAGACTTCCGGTTAAGAGGGGTTCCGGCTAACGGAGATATTACTGTATCTGGGCAATGAGCAGAAGTATAATTCTGGGGATAACCATCATAGTCCAGTGATCATTTTGTCACGAATGACAATCGGTATTTCCTTCACACTCTTCTTTTAGTAAGAAGTCAAGCTTTGTGGTGGACAGACTACCTTAACTTCCCCAACAGTAAAGTTAGGTACCCATTTACAGCTGGATGAACTGGGAGTGCCCCAGCATCAAACCAACAACCCTTAAGACTGTAGGCAAGCACTGTATCCATTCAGCCAACATGCCCTAACGTGCAGGTTAAGGCATCATAAATAAATCAGCTGCTGGCACTGAGAAACAAACAAATACCTGTGAAAAGATTATGGTCATCTAAGTGAGCATTTATAAGTAGGAATAAAGGAGGTGGTAAACAGGAAAAGACATCGAAAAACACAAAAACAATCATGGACGGTACAATGTGAAGTTAATGAACATCTAGACGAGGAACAAGTGGTGCTGCAGTGTGAATGGGGCCAGTGAGATGAACAGTCATTGGGAAATAAGAGTACCTTGATTTCAACTATGGTACTTGCATGGACAAATAAAGCCAAATGATCCACTACAGTACCTGCATGAAATAATTCTACAACATACTATAATGTGTTGAGATACAAGGCACTATACTTACAACAAATGCATAGTTGGTAATGATATCAGCTTCTACCACATTGCCATACATTTCAAAAAGTCGTTTTAGTTCCAGAAGTTTGGTATTTTTGTGTAGATTGCCAACATAGATTTTTGTCCTTTGGTTACCACCCTTCTTAGCACCAGTTGAAGCTTTAACTACCATTGGCTGAAATCAAAGGTATAAAGCTCATTAAAACAGCCAAAAATCATAACCTATGCATACATTATTCAATTTTAAATTGTAATCTGTTTAATTATTTCATATGAAATTCCAAGTTTAATGAAATCTCTTAAATATTTCTGAAAATGAAGCAATAAAATAAGAAATTCCATTATAAGGCCAAAGGAAATAACTAATAGGCCATCCATAGACCAGATGTTGGTACTGTACCATTTGAGGAGGCAAAACTTCAATGGTGACAAATTATTTGTACCATCCCTATAAGTAAGAAAATATGTGATGACCTTTTCAGATAAGTAGATTAATTATTTTTCCTGGACATCACTTGTTATCATATTAATCACCATTCTGTGTCCACTTACTTAGGCACAGTTGGTCATCCTATGGCCTTAAGAAAAAAAAATAAAAGAAAAAATAAATGTTCAACAGATGTACAGGTATCACAATTTTCACAGCCCCAAATCTTTTTTTTATGAAACTAGGCAGTTTTTTTTTTAACAACACCATACTGTATTACCATATTAATTTAGGTTAAGCATTTACTGTAATCAGTTTTCAGATGTGTGCAAATTTTCTTTCAGCTCTACCCCTTACCTTAGCAAATTTACTTTAGCAGGTTATATTACAGAGTACAGTCTCTCCTCGACTTACGACGGGGTTCCGTACCGACGACCAGGTCGTAAGTTGAATTGGTCGTAAGTCGAAAAGGCGAAAATAGTACTATACGTAGAAATTCTAAAATGAAATACAGTACAGTAAAAGTAATCAATAATGAATGAAGTGTTACTGTGCACTTACCTTTAATGTAGTCAGCTGAATGCACACGGGGCCTCAATAATTTTTTAATTAAGCATGGAGACTACATTAATTGGATGAAGCAGAGGAGGAGACAGGGCCGTCGTATGTCTGGGTTGTTGTAAGTTGAATATGTCGTAAGTCAAGGAGAGACTGTAGTGATTAACTTTAATTATTGCAGGAACAAATATTCTGTTAAAAAGCTTTATTAAAAATATAGATTTTTTTTTTCTTTGGAGTTTAGAACAGGGAAAGGGTATTGCGCCTTCTTAGTTTGTGCGAAACCAGAAGATACAGTGTTGTGGTTCAAGATACACAAACTTGATTGAGACTTTCTAACTCCTTACTTGACTGCCAGCACATTTAGAATGAGACAACCACTAAATTAAATACAGAATTCTGTTGTGACTGGGTGAGGAGTTGTGACGCAGTACCAACAGTCCACATGGATAATGCATGTCTCTTGCCTTTAAACAAACAATCCCACTGGCAATGGCAGGTCCTGTCATCATTATCATCATCATCACATGAGAGCTTAGTGGTGGTAGATCTTGCAAGTCACTCACTTAGAACCCATAAGCCATTAAAATCAATACACTTCTAACTTCAAATAATTCATCCCTTAAAGTATTAAGAGTACAGTATAATCAATTTCACTCAATCTTACCCTTTCATCCAGTATGTAACCATTCAGTGCTATAATAGCTGCTTTCCCTTCCTCTTCTTTTGCCATGTGCACAAAACCAAAGCTTTTCAAGACATCCACCTCAACCACTGTACCATGAGCTTCAAAAAGTTGCCGGATTTCTGCGGTTGTGGCACGATGACTGAGGTTCCCTAAAAATATCTTGAAGGTCTTCCTCTGTACAGGCTTCTTGGTTGATATCTAAGCAACAAAAGATAAAAACATTAGCATTAAGAAACAGGAGGCTGCCAGATACAAAAGATGTCCCTCAGTCACCCACAAACACATCATCATGAGAGCAGTAAATCTTTAACTATGATCCAACACCTCTGTTATTTGCTCTTTCTCTTTTACTCTAGCTTCTACCTACCTGATTTTCAATATACTGTACAGCATTCTTCGGTTTAACGTCCTCGTATATACCTAATGAGGCATTTTATTTGTTTTCAAACCTTCTATTTTAGTAAAGCAATAGGCACCCAAATCACGGATACTGTATATACAGTGTACAGTCTCTCCCCGACTTACGACGGGGTTAGGGACCCAATTCCAGGTCGTAAGTCGAAAATGCGAAAATAATACATAGAAAATCTAAAATGGGTGTCTCTTTTTCTTCTCAGCACCACAAAACTCTCACTTTTAAGCATGCCAGTTTAAATGGAATTACAAACGAAAATTTTGTTAGTACACAGCGCAATCACTAACGTCGGGACTCGAAAATACGTAATTTGAAAATTTTTTGGTACAACTGGGGCGGTCATACGTCCAGGTGGTCGTAAGTTGGGTAGGTCGTAAGTCGAGGAGTGGCTGTACTGTACAGGGTAATTCATACAAATAAGGAGAATTCTTTAGATGGAGTTGCCATCATTACTACTGGGTTAAGAAGACCATAGGAGGTGGATGACAACTGTGTTCACTGGCTTAGCCACAAATAAAGAATGCCAGTAAATTGATGTTTTGTGCATTTTGCCCGCTCCGAGACAGCTAGCTACACATAGTTGTTTAACATTTTGAAGTAACAAACACCATCCATTGTGTTTTGTAGGATATGGCCACCCGCTCTCCAGTGTTGTCACATTGCCGGGTTGTGAGGTATGTCACATCAAATGATATAAAATTGTGTAAAATAATCTAAAACCATTTCACATTCGCATCAATTTTCTGTTATTTTAACTGTCAGTAAGAGTGTCAAACAGACTGGGCACCAAGGGTGCATTAGGAGAACAGCAGATGCATTTGACACCACTGAGAGATGAGAGTTTGTAAAAGAAAAAGTCAAAGTGGGGAGAGAAGATAGAAATTACAGTAGATTAAACTAGCTTGGGTCCCTGGCATTGCCAATGTTTGTTTTTGACATCATCAATAACATAACCAAACCAAATTTCAACTCGTTATGTTAAATATGAGTGAGACTAAAAATACACAAACAAAAAATAAAAGCACTATAAAAAGAGGGGTCTGCACAGGGGCCCATTCATTAGAATTAGAGGGTTAACTCATTGCCTATTGACCATTTTTTTAAACATTGGGGATACTGTACTGTACCCCTAAAGCGACCCTTCGAACCATAATCCATTATTTTTTTAAATCAAACACTCGGGATACTTTTAAGTAATCAGACGATTGTCATTAGAACACTTGGGTGAAGTCTTTGGGTGCCTACCCCTACCTGAATGATTTTTCAACTAGTTAACAGTACAGTCTCTCCTCGACTTACGACAACCCGGACATACGACGGCCCTGTCTCCTCCTCTGCTTCATCCAATTAATGAAGTCTCCATGCTTAATTAAAAAATTATTGAGGCCCCGTGTGCATTCAGCTGACTACATTAAAGCTAAGTGCACAGAAACACTTTATTCATTTTTCATTATTGATAACTTTTACTGTACTGTAATTCATTTTAGAATTTCAATGTATTATTTTTGCCTTTTCGACTTACGACCAATTCGACTTACAACCTCGTCGTCGGGACAGAAGCCGGTCGTAAGTCGAGGAGAGACTGTATATGAATAAAAAATTCTCTGAAATACCATGCATGTCAATTAAAATTTAAAAATTATGTTTTTTTTTTCAATCCTAAGTGGCATTTCCAAAGGGAATGTGCATACAGTATTCTTAAGAGACTGCCTTGTAAAGATAAAATACATTAGAAGTAAGGATAGTTCACCAAGCACTTGTTTTACCCACAATGCACAGCTCAGAGACGACACTATTGTAAACACACATCATCTGGTGACCTCCATGTGTGCCCGCGTCTGTTCACGGGACCAGTGTGTCAACAATTATGGGTATTTATGCAATATATGGGTGCACCAGCAAAGCTCAAATCCCAAGCAGAGAGCACATCAAGTATTACAGATATCCCAGAGAAAAGAAAACCTGTGATAAATGGATAAATGCCCACAAGCATTCAGACAAAATAAACACATTAGGCTAACCGAAAACGTGTTTGAAGAGTTCATAATTCTTTTGTATCTCCATAATTCTGGAATGTTTGTCGATATCCAAGTACTGCATCTACAAGAAGGTGAGATATTCATCTTGCTATATGTGGCCAAAAAGAACTCTGAACATATTTAATAATCTTGAAAAAAATTAAAGTTAAGTACAGTGAACCCTCACTTTACACGGTCAATTGAACCCACGGCGGCCCGCGTAAGTGAACAACATAACATATGGGATTAATTGAAATAGAGACTGGGCCGACCCCCAAACTCCACTTTTTCAGACAATACCTACGTTGTAGTAAAAATAACTTCTTAATTTTATGATGGTATGCACACACAATTAATAATTAAGAGAAATATCAATAATATTAGGTTTTTTAACACTTACACTAGTAGAAAAGATGGCTGGGCACACAGGGATGGGGGGCGTTGGTTCCGAGGCAGAGGGCAGATTATTAGCCCTCACCTGTATCACTTGTATCAATTGCATCACTATCCACCACAGAGGCTTGCAGGGCCTCTTTGTCAAACCCCTCAAAGTCCATATAAGTCCATATCCTCACTATCATTATCACTATCACTGACTTGGGCCTGCTGTGGTGGGTGGCGGGTGAAGAACTCGGTAATGTTTTGATGAGTGGGCGACCTTGTGCGCACCCTGCTCGCGCCGCTCTCCGCGTAAAAGGGTACACACACCGCGGAAATTGAGCATTCCGGTTTCAGCAGGGTACTGCGTAAACGTGGAAACGCGTAAAATGAAACCGCGTAAAGCGGGGGTTTACTGTACATTGATACGTGGGTTTCAGGTGTCAATACCGTGCTTGTTTCAAGACGCGAGGGAAGATTTCTTGTAGTTTCTTAATTCTGCAATGTCAGTCAATATCAGGTCATCCAGAAGACCGTGAGACATTTTTCTTGCCACGTCTGACAAAAGAAAACAATAATATTGTCCCAAATATAAGAAAATCCAGAGTTACATCACTTAATTCACTGGCAATGGTTCTGAAGCTTAATGCCTAGAAGCCCAGAGAAACTTGCTCTACTTTCTTAAGTATACAATATCCAGTTGTCCAGAGTACCCTCAGACATTCACCTTACCATGTTTGGCAAAAGGAAAATCTTTGCATTAATAATAAGCTGATAGTTTTAGTTGCTTCGTCCATGTCATCAGCGAAATGCCCGACACCCCCCGGGTGTTTCCTTGTAATATTTTGCTTTTTTTTTTTTGGTATATCACTTATTTTTTGGAGGACTATGAGAACATAAGGCATTCATTTTGTTATACCTGGCCACAGAAAGGCCTTAGCTTTACAAGTATTCTAAAAAAATTAAGCAATCAAAGTCAACCATGGCAAGGCCGTAGTCCTTGGGCACCATCTGGTCACCAGGGGTAGTGTGACGTCATTGGATGGGGCGGAGCTAAAGTTTATGACGTTACAGCAGTGTGTACTTACTGTTTTTAGTCCTTGCTGCCTTGTACCCAAGTGATGTTTACCTTCAACCCTGAAGACCTCTCATGACTCTTGTCTCACCCATCACACTTCTCAAAATTTATCAAGCATTTCATTCCTCTTGTAGCTTCAAGTATGGTAAGTGTTGAACTTTTGTTTGTGATAAATAGGTGTAACGCTATTTTCAATTCACCAATATATTATACAGGAATACCCCGGTTATTGCAAAGGATGCATCCCTAATAAATGGACGTATGCTTGACCTTGGCCAAAATTAAGTGCACATTAAAAAAATAGCCATACCAACTTTCAGTTCTGCTAAAAACTGTGGTCATGCAAGGGAGGGCCCACTTTTAGGTTTAGGTAGACCTTTTTAGTCCTTGCTGCCTTGTACCCAAGTGATGTTTACCTTCAACCCTGAAGACCTCTCATGACTCTTGTCTCACCCATCACACTTCTCAAAATTTATCAAGCATTTCATTCCTCTTGTAGCTTCAAGTATGGTAAGTGTTGAACTTTTGTTTGTGATAAATAGGTGTAACGCTATTTTCAATTCACCAATATATTATACAGGAATACCCCGGTTATTGCAAAGGATGCATCCCTAATAAATGGACGTATGCTTGACCTTGGCCAAAATTAAGTGCACATTAAAAAAATAGCCATACCAACTTTCAGTTCTGCTAAAAACTGTGGTCATGCAAGGGAGGGCCCACTTTTAGGTTTAGGTAGACCTCCCCAGTTAGATAACCATAAGCCTTCTTGGAGCTATATACAGTACTTAAGCATACCTAATTTCAGTTCTTTATCTTAATAACTTTGGCCGTGCATAAGAAACAGAAAAATAGATGTTTTAATGAGAAGATTCCACCTTTGGGGGCGGGGCGGGGCAGGACAGGGCAGGGAAGGGGGGGGAGGAGGACTACTAGGGCCAACCCTCTAAAACTCCACCTTTGCAACATTTCTGGGGTGTATGTATACTGTACCTGTATATGGTATTTACCCCAAATTTCAGTTCTTTATCTACAAAACTGTAGCTGTGCATATTGCATAGTTAATATCCAAATAAGCAAACATACACAAAACAGACTGTTTCATAAATATAAGAAGCAATCTTAGACCTTGTATAGCAGCAGGGTTTCCCATCACTTTTGAGATTTAAAGACATTATATATAACCAGGAAAGCTGAAGAGAGATGATAAGAGAGGAGGGGGAAATGTGAATTTCTATAAGGAACAGAAAAGCAGGTTACCTGATTAGAAATACTGTAGAACACCTCTCACCTGAATGGAGCATTAAAACATTGAAAGTCCAAAATAGTGTGTAATACCACAGTGCTAGAAGAACATTAAGAGGACACAAAATTCAGTTCCACAACGAGCATGTCATCGGGCATCCACTACAGTCACCAAAATGCTATATACACTTCCATAGCCAATTAAAATGACTGAATTGCCATAAAAACAACTGACTTAATAATGTTCTCAGACAAATAAGTATATTTATGTAACCCGAGATCCATTCCCACTTTACCATTAAAGTTCCATAAAGAATATCAGAGAATGCTGGAAACAGATTACCGCTTGGAGGCAAGAAAAAATGTGGGTAGTGAATATCAAAGACCACATTCTATAACCATGGGTTTAAAGCCATGACCCAATGACTCATATACTTTACAAAGCACTACCAGATCATGGTTGAGGTTCCACTCTCCCTAACCACCAACTCACCAGCTGAGTAACTGTTTATGCAACCTTAGCACTGACCCAGGTATGACAGCATTCCTGTTTCAAAATTCAGTCAGCCTCTAGAAATGGCAGGCACTTACAGGAAGTGTTCTGCTTGTGGGAATCTCACAAGTCACTTGATGAATGACCCATAATTTATAAAAATAATTACAAATATCAAGACAACCATGTACTTACAACAAAGGCACAGTTGGTAAGAGTGTCAGACTCTACGATATTGCTGTTTACTCCAAATAAGCTTTTCAACTCCTCAAGTTTAGAATCCTTGGGAAGGTTCCCAATTAAGATATTTGTTGTTTGGTTATCATCCTTCCTAGCACCAGTGGAGGCCTTAACAACCATTGGCTGAAACCAAACACACATTATTGAACTCACACGGCTTTAAAACAAAATTTGAACGACTCAAGCACAAAGTGTTTAAAATGAAAACACAGGTAGCAGCTCCAAGGAAGTCAGAGGTTAAACAAAACAGATGAACTTCATTTGTTTATGTATCACTGAATCAGATCCACCAAAATTTATGCATTTAAACAGGCTCAAAGGGGTAAACTTTCACTAAACTAAAAATTACTGTATTAATTTTTTTCAATTTCCTCATACCCTGGGCAGTTTTACTGTTTCCTTCCATTTGCTGGCCCTAACTTACTGCATTTTATTATCAATATAACTTAACAGTTGTGTAATAAGATAAGTTACTTCACTTTTAGCTGTGCTCTGTTCAGCATTTTTCAGGTGGTAGATCAATAATTTAATTCTGAATTTTACATGAAAGCAAGTTCATGAACCAATACTTTGCAAACTTCAATATAAAAAACAGTAGGCAAACCTTTTAAAAATATAGTTATTAATTTTACATGCAATCTGTTTCAATTACTGTTCTGTATACCATATTATATTTTTTGCTATGATTTAATAACAAGAATACAGGAAGTCACTAAGTTATAAACACGTTGCATTCCAAATTTTTTTCATAAGTCGTTCATTCAGAACCTGGAAGTCAATTCTCATATACACAATGTTATAAATGGTGGCCATCAAAAACTTATTTAACTCAAAATCTAGAAAAATATTGTGCATTTGCAGTGATTACCAGTAATGCAGGTTCAACTTGAAAAATCTGGTTGCGAGGAAACTGGGCATGTGAGAAAACCATACCTATTGATAGTTATGCTGTCAAGTAAACTATTTTAAGCTAAACACACAAGACTTGCCTGGCCCACATCCATGTTCTGGTGTTTATTTTAATTTACATTATGAATATATGATTTCTGCCTTTGTACCAATGTCAAAAAGGCTAACAAATACTGTACCCAAATGGGTAGCAGTCAAAAACATAAATCATATTAACAGAATTTCAGCTGTTAGATTTTCTATTTTAGCACATTACAGTAAAGTGGGGTTGAAACATTTTTGTGGCAGCCAAACCTATACTGTACATGCCTGAACATAGCTTAGAGTCAGCTTCAAGTTCTTTTAAGTTTAATTATAATTGACATACTGTAAGGTTTTACTCTCTTTAAAAACCTATTAAATATTTTCTCTCAAAATTGTTTATAAACTAATTATACAGTAGAAGACAGAAAAATAATCTATGTTAAATGAGGATAATGGCCACACTTTTTCCACACTTGTCCCTACAAGTGAGTATGTTGTTACTTCCAAAGAATAAATAAATAACAAGACTACCTTACAAAAAGAGAGAGGAGGAGAGGGAAGGAGAGGGAAGGGGAGGGAGGAGGAGGAGGAGGAGGTGTGGGTAGGTGGTCAAGTGTTAACTTCATTACCAACTTGTGGTGTTGCCAAAGTGACAAATCATTATCATTAAAGGCACTTTTAGTAATTCAGTATCTAGTCACAAAGTGGATGATGCTGTGTTCACAACCTGTTCATATGTCCAGGTGTTTGTCAATTGGATGTACATTATGAAGGGATTCCCTGCATTTGGTTATTAAATGAGCTTTATTTACTGAAATCTTTAAGCGAGAAATCTGGTACAGTACAAGAGCACAAATGTTTATGTAACTTCTAAATATGACACAACATTGGATATACGAACAAAGTATAATTAATAGATACTTTTAATATATGGACACTGGCTTTACTGCACCATTTCCATTCCATTCTTCTGTTAATCCTTCTTGCCTACTATGTAAGATGCCCATACACCTCTCAGTCGAAGTGTTCTGAAAATTCAAGTGGGGGTTGGCATGGCGTTAATTCGGATTAACAAGATCCATCTGTACCACCGACTGTTAACTTTTAAGTTATCCTAAAATTCCATGTTAAAGGTGGCATGATTTGGACTAAAACTATACACGGTATCTATTCTTACTTTTCCGTGAAGTGAACAGCCATTTAGTGCTTCAATAGCTACCCGGCCCTCTTCTTCATTTTCCATGTGCACAAAGCCATAGTTTCTGACAACATCTGCCTCAACCACTGTACCATGAGCTTCAAAGAGTTTTCGGATGTCTGAGCCTGAAGCACGGTTACTGAGGTTCCCCACAAATATCTTGTAAGTATTTTCCCACTCGGGCGTCTGTGTCGAAACCTAGAAGAGACGTTCAAGGTACTTTAAATGTATTCACATTCTCAGAGAGGTGGATATGACCTATAACCAATACATTTAATGAAGATTTATGACGCAAATAAGCATTTACATAAATCACATATTTTTTTAACTTTTAATGTTTGTAGTTCAGGTCTTCTATTTAATTTCACTACAGATATTGTTTACAGATGTGGAAGAACACTTGCACAGATATGTTTCAATTTATGAATGAGAATAAAAAAATTCCTCCCAGCACCTTGCAACAGCCTCCAAAGGTGCACCATGAGAGAACCATTTAAATATTTTCACAATAATTTACAGTACCCCCCTATGTGTGAACTCAAACTGCTTTTACCCCTGTGGATATGCCCATCCAATACTTCAAGACTTAATATGGAGTACAACTCATGAAGTATAAATAACTAGAAGTCAGAGTGTGAGAGGCAGAGGAGGTGGGAGGATTGACAATGAATTATCCAGTATGAAGATTAGGAAGGCGAGGAAGGACATTATGATGGCTGAAGAGATAAAAGATGGAAAATAATGAGAAGAGAAAATGATGATGAGTAGGTGGTAGACAAAAATTAGGAGTATGCAGAGCAAAGCAAACAGGGGATAGGAAGAAAGCAAAATAGAAAGAGAAGAAGGAAGTTGAAAAAGAAAAAGAAAAGCAGAAAGATCAAGTGAAAAATAAATGACTGATGTCGGAAAAACCATTTTATGGCCACGGAAAAGGAAGAAGGGACTGTAAGATCTGAACACTAAACACCCTCCTACAGAGCCCACCAATATCATATGTCTCAACTTGCTTAACAGCTGGAACACTACCCAGACGGAAAATGCCCATTGAACCAGTGGATAATGCAACAGGCTTCAGATCAGGGGACTGTGACCTTCCCAGTACACACAGCCTCAACCACCCATAATACATCACTGTACATAATCCATCACAGGGCCACTTATGACATTATCAGTAACATTAATTATTCACCAATCACTCACTTTGTTTTTATTTATAATTAAGTATTAGGCATTCATATAAATTCAAATCATTATTATATAATAGGCACAATGCATTAAATTCTGGAAGTATGCATAGTCAAAATATATGTATTGCACTGTATAGCATAATGTACCAGTTATGTATGTTCAGTAAATACTGTACATGGCTATGCCCTCCCTCCCCCCTTCTTTGCCTTGAATAAAAAAAAATCAACGGCTCCAGTCACACACAGACTAACTAACTCGGTCATCAGACAGAAGTGCTATGAATTGCTGGAAAAAAGGATGCCTCTGTTGAAGTTTTATGTACTAAAATAATTATAAACACTAAAAGCTGAAATATTGTAACCATTTTGATAAGAATAATTTTGAGATAAAAATTCTGAATGTGAGGCAGTCATTTGATCAGTGCTTGTTAATGATACGATATACTGAACCAAGATATTAAGAACTACAGAGGCATTGGGCACCTTTGTTTTAGCATCTTCAACAAAAAGGGTACTATTGTGACATCATTCTATCATAAACAAATCAACAGAAGCTGGAAAACATGTTCAAAAGCCAAATCCCATCTCAGACTCAGTCTTGTTGCACTGCTCAGGTGTTGCTGTCAAGCTACTGAAGCTGATGTTTATTACAACATAGTAATGCATATACTTACAAGAACTGAAGATGTATACTAAAAAGTAGTAATCAACTCTAATTATTCCAAAACTGAAAATTTTAACATTGAACATACAAACAGCAATGCGATTAGATGAATGATCTGACACACGTAAAACGTCAGCCCAGAGTCATCATCAGGAAGGTGGCTGCAGCATCACTCGTCAGAACGATGATAGTATCTGACGGGCACTGGTCATCAGATTTTCAGACGAGGCAGATTCATGTTGATTGTCATAATAAACAATAAAACAGTTGGGCTGCCACTACATTACAAACAGGACTCAGCTTATGTGTTGCTGTGCAGAGGTGGAGTCAAGCTTCTATTTGTCACAATCATGCACAATTAGAGTGAGCTTGTGAAGTTCAATTATGGCTGGGAAGGGATAAAGATATGATATAAATGTTTGTCTCCATGAATTCTCTGCTTGGTGTAAGGAATGTGGATAGTGAATGAAGCTAGTAACTCTGCACTCGTGTTTGAGAAGATTTGAGGCATGAGATGAGTTTACAAAGTAGAGTTTTCCTCACAAAAACCTGTTACTGTGCTGGATCCGCAGTGCAGTTAATGTGAACAACAGTCCCTTTAACCTGAATTAGTGCGGTTGACTGAAAATATCGGGTATTACTCTAACACAATTGTTAGAAGTTCTTACAGACATTATTTATTGGAGTAAATTATAACCATATGGTTCAAACTTTCACCAATTTCCTGCCAATGTATGGCTTCACAGGCTCAGTCCGCTCTTGATGACACAGAGTAGAATATAGTACATACAAACCTGCTTTATGTCAAAATCAACCTTGGTATTTTGTGATTTGACTGATGTTTCTGAGGCAGCAGATTCAAGAGGATGGTTATTCTCTGTCTCAGTACCAGTAGCTGTGCTCATACACTCATTTGTCTGCAACTTGGCCAGAGCCTTTATAAAAGAAACAAAAATAATATACAGACTGATTCTGATGTCTCAGTGAAATACTACAGTACAGTACAGTACAGTACAGTACAGTATATCATGGCTACTCATTTACGACAATGTATATTATGCTGTACTTGTACTGTACAATACTGGGAATTGGGCCATCTAGAAAAATATCCTCTGCACACTGTAAATGGCAACTAAGAGACTGGGGACTTCACTTCTGCAAAAATTGTCTATGTAAAAAGTAAATGTGGTCTTGCACTTAGGCACAGTGTTTGAACTTTACGTAATACAGTACATATTTTGAGCAAGAGAGCAACTTGAAATATTTGAGGGAGATGAAAGGAAATGAAGAGAATTTGCTTAAATATTTTAGAGTCTCTTAGGTGTGTGTGTGTGTGTGTGTGTGTGTGTGTGTGTGTGTCACACACAAAGTTATAGGGAATTGAGATTTTTGCTTGAAATGCTTTGAAAGGTATATGAACAGCCAAGATGTGTATTATACATGCTTATCTTTAGACAAAAATGGAGGATTGATCCCCAAATCCCTATTTCCGGAAAAGTCCAAAAGCCAGGAGGCTCATAATAAAGGTAACTTACTAGAGGTCCATAAGTTCTCAGACAGGACCTCCAGTGTTAGTATGGACCACCAGCCTCAGATGATGGGAACAGGCTGTAGTTACCCTCCTTCAGGATTTTGGGGATCTGAAGGTTTTAATAAATGTGTGACTGTCCAATCAGCACCCACAACACCAAAATAATGATACTGCACTCTATAAATCTCCAAGAAAATCTAAATGAATCCAGACAAAGACAATCAACCACATAATTCAGTTTTTGCCAACCATATGCAAATGCAAATCTATGGGAAGTGGAAGGGTTTATGAGTCCCTTGGCTTCAGGCTCTGCCAGCAAACATTGTATCAAGATCAATTCTCCATTTCTGGCTATTGTCTTTCTGCTAGGTGATATGAAAGTTCCAGGAATGGACAGACAGCCATCTCATACAAGAGTTGACCCATTGTATACATCAGGTATACTCCTCGACTCTCTTTCCAAACAGGTCAAGTGTAATCCTGGACTCATCTTGATACTGGTCCATTGAAGTCTTGGATCCCAGTCAAAGTAGGACTACATTCTACCAAAGCAGATTCATAAAATTACCTCTGGCAAGTGAAACATGTGCATACTGTACCACACAAACTATACATAAAAGTATGAACTATTACATACCTATGAAAAAATGGGACACCTAAGATTAATCCTAATCACCAATCTTCCCCTACCTGATGACCTTTCCTATATTAAACCCTTAACTAGGAAAAAAACTAGACTAAAAGGATAGGAAATTTTCTTTTACTGAACTTCAAGTTCAAAACCAGAAAGGAAGAAGAGAATCCAGATAAAATTTGGCGAGGAGACCAAAATAAGCCAAAATTAATCCTATACTGTACACCCAATACGTTGTTAAGATCAAACTGGATAAAAAATATCCAAACCTCAAACACCTTAAAGACAAGAAGGTTGGATTAATGGATATAAAGCAACATTATCTAGCCTTTCCATCAATTTGGCACTAAGAATTGTGTGATCCAAACTATAAACTTCCCAAATGCTAACAGGAAAGAGGTAATGGAACTTGGATCCAAAAACAGATGATACTGGCAAGGCATTTCCTAGGCAGGCAGTGGCTGAGGGATGAAGATTAGTGCCTGAAAGTCAATACAGCTAACATGATTGGGAGTGACAGCTTACAGGTAAGTTATGTACACTCTACTAGAATCACATATTGCTACTTTAAAGAGAAAATGTTGTTAATCTCCATTTATGAGCAATTTTTGCAACAGGAAGGTAAACCATTGATAAGATTAGTTCCAAGCCACTAGGTCAAGAGTCTCCAGGGTCTACAATTCACTAGCTTGGTGGCATTATACAAGTCACCTAACAGAAGGCATCAGGTTATAAATATTTAGAACAATGAAATTTTGGTGACATAACAAAGGAAAGTTGTGGAACACAGAGGTCAAATGTTTAAATTGAACACTCTTAAACATCAGCAAAACAACCATAGTCCTATGACATGGCAAACAGTAATATCCCAAAATGACCTTTTAAGAAGAAACTAAACAAAAAAGTGGATGGTGCTGGTTTTATGAATGTATTAATTGGTGGGAGTCAGAGGAGTGATTGGGAGAATGGGTTGTTCTATCTACTTTTCCCTCATTTAAACAACTATCAGATGAAAATCACAGGTAGGCTGTCACACCAGGTAACATGTAGCTACTCCCATAAACTTTAATAATAATTCCTCTTACCTCTCGTGTGGCTTCCAGTTCCTGTTGAGCATTCTTGTACAATATTTCCAGTTCCGCTAATCTTATTTGCAACCTTTCTTTTTCGTCTAATACTACACCGTTTTGAGCTGCTTGGTTTTCCTCATTGCTCATCTGGTCTATCTCCTGGTGAACTCTATCCAGTTCTTCCTTTAAAGTTTCATCAGACTCCATGGTTTCTTTAGTATTCTTATCAGGCTAAACAACCAAACACACAGTTTCTGCAACATGACAGTCAACAATAAATGATACACGGTACTTTGCTTTTTTATGTAGCTCATCTATAAGAATTTTGGAGTCATGTAAAAAAAATATATAATATACAGCAACCATTTTAAGACAGATTAAAATGAAGGACTGATGTAGAAAATCCCCTTTTGTAAGAGAGCGGATGAGACGAGTGGCCTGTAAGATGTACCATCACTAGCTATCCCAGACAGAACACACCACTACCAAAGAGCTTGTATGCTTAGTAACTGGACACTTTTTCTATGTGGACAATGCTTACTAAGCAGGCACCCTTCTCACTGATTTAGTGGTTGTTGTGTACAACCACAGAAGCTGCTGGCCAACAGTCAAAATTCAAGCAAACTCAAGTGCCTTGAACCACCAGTCAAAAGAAGATTTCACACTCCAACTCCAATTCAGTTTCTATTTAAATACCACTACTGTACTTTAAAGAGAAAACGGGGAACACCTGTCACTTACCTCATCCCCTAAGGCATAAAAAGTCCTATAATAAGATGTATGCGACCATTATTTAAAGGCCAGAGAGATCACAAAACAACAGCAATCTGATGACCGTCATCCATCATTAGTTTGACTAGCTACAGAAAATGTGATTGCCAACCAACCCATAACATACCTTCCAGGTAAGAAAGCTTTAATCTTTCAAAGGACAATTTTGTCAGGTTGCTGCAAAAGTCAGGTCACTCTCATCAAGTGTTTCATTTGATAATGGTGGACCAGACAGTTAACAACAGAAAGAGTTGTTCGATTTCGTTCATTTTTTCCACAGCAAAACCAAATTATGCAATTATTTAAAAAATAAGCAAATATGACGAACGGTTCATAAATTTACCTGTCAATAAATTACAGCCAGCACCGTCAGTCATACGTCAAGATACTCCCCTAAACTTGTGCTACTCTCCACCAGAGAATCCATTTTTTCATTTGTTCTTGTTATTCCCTTGTGGTAGGCGGTGACCAGGGATATATTCACATATTCACCAAGATGGCGACCTAAATATTACTCCTCCTCCCACCAATCATCCCAAGTCTCCAGCTGTGGTTGTTGTTGTTGTGTCCGGGGAGCAGCACACAGGCTCAGTCTGGATTCAAGTGTTCATTAATCCTTGTTGAATCCACCACAAGTCTCCTCTGAGGTCAGGATTTATTCCAGAGAGTGGCACCTTTTTTCAATTTCATGAATTTCTCGAAGAATTTTATTTGATTTTCATAGTTCTCAGTAGAAACAAGATTTATTGTCCGAAACGACATAGAATAGTTTTATTTGGATTTAAAGGGGATGTATTTTAATAGGCAATTCGCCAGTTAAAGTTACAAATAACCAAACAAATTCGACATATTGTCATCCACTATAAATTGACCTGGCAGTTTTGCGACATAAACTTCGTCATATTATCAGAGATTAACATGCAAATATTCTTCTGTTAGACATAAATTATTAAAAAAATTTGGAAAAAAATCATGGGCACAGGAATCAGATATATTTAATTACGTGTCATGAAAACGATAACAAAGATGAACTGCCAGGAATGACATTTTACCATAGTCATGTGAGTAAATATTTGTGTAGTACTTTCACAATAAAGATATAATATATCAAAATTTGTACCATATTCAGTCAAGCTTTCATGACAGTTTGTGAGAAGAGAGTAAAGGAGGGAGACAGATCCAGGTTATGTAGTATGTTATGGGTGAGGGTCAGCCTTCAACACTTTCCTTAATTTGCCCAACTCAAGTGTAAAATCTCCTTTGAAAGTCATAAATCATCGACACTAGAACAACTTACAGGTATTTTTGCTCACTGACACACTGTATGTCTTGGGCTGATGGTCTGGCTAGAAAGTGACAAGTTTTGAGGTTGTTATAGCCAGGAGTTAACCCTAGGTGTTTATAACACAGGTTTTACACAAGTACTAAACACTGTCTCTTATTGCAGGAACAGGTGGGTGATGCTAGAATTTTTTTTTACTGTTACAGTAATCAAATTTAATATGCTCTTATAGTGGCCATGGGAAGTACCCGGTAGGTATTATTATTGTTTTGGTTATGCAGTGGATTTAAGTTTAGGTTAGGGAGGGGTGCTCTCAGTGTGAGATAGTCTATGATCATAAATTACCTATAGTGGACAGGGCGTGAATGATTAGGCAAATTGTGGGTTTAAAACAGTGAGTAACTGATATGACATATAAATCAAATCTCTATGTGCTTTGTATGCAAAGAAATTTTGGTTAATTTGCACTGTCTCACCGCACTCTGTTAGAAAGACTAAAATATATTTTTCTAGTGTATTTGTGTGTTTAAACCGAATATGACCTTCATTTCTGGCGGAAATTAGCCATTTTTTTCGATTTTTTTTCGTTGGACGTTTTCCAAAAAAAATAATGGCAAAATACACCAAAAAACACTAGAAAAACAAAAACCTAACCTAACCTAACTGACTCTCACCATATGATGGAATCACCTATTTCTTACCTTATTGGCCTGGTTCTTGTTCGTCGTTGGATTCTGAGATTCTTACACAATGCCACATATGTTGGTCTTTGCGATATTTCCATTCAGTCTTGCTCTTAGTACACTTTACTGAGGTTGGAAGAACACCATGCGATCGAAAAAATGCTATAGTTTCTTCGTTTTTTTTTCCCAAAAACTCGCAATCAGCTCCATATAATTTAAGTGACGCCCATTGCAGACTTCCATGATCGGAACTGAACTTGAATTTTGAAATATGAGACCCAAAATAAAACTCGAATTTGATTGGGCCAAATATATCACAAATTAAACCCCAAATAATTTTAATTGGTTGCAAAAACAAAAACGCTTTTGATTGGCCGAGTGACGTGTACGGGAATGCATGCGCGTGATGATTTATGAAGGAGACGCAGGAGACACGCAGTGTTGGAGGTGAGGCAGGCGACAATGGCGGAAGATTAATGGAAGAAAATAGAGAAAATTTTGGATATGCTATCTCCGTTATTATACATTTCCGCTGGTAATGTAATAGATGAAAATTATCTTATAATTAGACGTCTTATTAGAATATGATAATAGATTAGTGGTAGGAATGTGTGGTGTGTAAACGCAAAAATACCGTAATTTTATTATTTATCATAATTATTCCCCTGATAATTCTGGCTTGTTGTAACATGTGTCTGGTCATATACTAATAAGTTTTGAATCTGATTTTGCCTAAATTATCAATAAATGATGGAGCCTCATATTGTGGGTTTTAGTACCTTAATTATAGGCTTGAATGCCTTTTTTTTTTTTAGCCTTCACTGTCTTAATTTTTTGACCTGCCCAAATCCCACTTTTTTTTCTTTTCATGCAATAGGTTCTTAAACTTATTCTGTTTATAAATATTTTGGGTTTTGATTCATTAATCCAATACCTTACAGGTAACATTGGTGAATAAGTGAACCGTATGGTTTTTTGGCTCTATCTCTGTAAACAAATCAATATACTATAATGTAGAGTTGCGTGATTGTCCTTTTCCGAATATTTACCACCAACTTCTGACAAAGAGTATTTACCAGAAACTCATTGCCTCACCCGCATAATGTACCAATTCTCGGTCTGAAATTTCACATGGAAAAACAAAATTTCCCCAAATGAGATATAAATATCTCATTAAAATCGCCTACAAGAACTGTAATAATGTACAGTACATATATGTGGATGTTATGTGGATGCTTTTATTAGGAATTTATGACATATGCAATAATATACTGTATTGGCAAGAACAACAGTCATAAATAAACATTTGTCATTTACTGTAGTGCATGTAATAAAAATTTGACTGGTAATCTTGTTGGAAGAATTAAAATTTTCTTACTTTTACTTTACAGATTTCTTCGTCTTGAACACAAATCTATGTGGATGCGTCAGCCTTCGTGCACTGCCATTATCAACTGTTATGTGAGGGGTACCAGACAGTGTTTCGTAAACATTAATGCATTCCTTCCATACACAAAAACTGGCAGCAACTTTTGAAAATTTTTGTATAGATAATTTTAGAATCTTTAATTTGATAATGTAACAATGAATAAAAATGTTTACAAAAAATTTTGTATTATTAGTTTGGTAATTTTGTCCTAGCCAGCATTTCATACCTGTACAGTACTGACTTATGACAGGGATACGTTCCTGGACCCTGATCATAAATTGGTTTGTTTGTAAGTCAGAACAATTTGAATTCCATAAGTTAGGTTAAAGCACACCCCAGCCCATACAAAACAACAATAATATCCCATACATAACAAATAATGTAAACACTGTAAACAAAGTGATGTTAAACAATATAGAGTACAGTGACCCCTCGGTTAACGAACTCAATCCGTTCCAGAAGGTCGTTCGTTAACCGAAACCATTGTTTCAATGGGTTTTTGGGTAATTGGTTCCAGCTCACCGAAAATTTCCTAAATTCAACAAAAATGGTAGAAAAGTTCACTTACTTTGAGGTGTGTATGTAGAAGGCTCCTGGATGATGATGATGGGAATTAGAATGGGGGTGGAGGAGAAGGAAGAAGAAAAGGCATTGGGGTGGAAGAGAAGTCACCCCATGGCACCATTTCATCCATAAAATTTTAGTTCTCTTGGTGTATTTCAAGATTATTTTCTTTAAATCAACACTGCACGGCATTATATATTGTCAATATGTAAAATATATTTCAAAATGACCAATAATTTGCTTGGAAACACAGAAAAAAGCATTTAGTTGAAGAGAGTCTCAAGCAAGATGTTACCTCCACTGAAAACAGAGAGAGACTAATGCCTGTCTGGTGTGTTAACAGGCTGGATGGCACTCCAGAAACTAGTTTCTTTACCTTCAATTATGTTCAATAATTGTTAAAATGACTAAAAAAGTTAATATTAAACTTTTAAAATTATTGAAATGTATAAACTTCTTGATATTTACTAAAATAGTAAGGAATTTAAGCCCTAGAACCGATTAATGTATTGGCGGACTGATACTAAAGCTGGTTGCCCGGTCAGTGCAAGCGAAAACATGTTGAGGTCGGTTTGTAAGAAATTCGTTAACCGAATTTTTGTTCGTTAACCGAATTGAAGATCCTTATGGAAGGCAGTTCGTTAAACGAGGGGTCACTGTAATGAAAATAATGTAAAAAAATGGGATTTTAATTAAAAAATTTTGCGATGAATGTAGTGATATCCTGTTCGTAAGTGGGACGGTCGTAACCCGGGCACTGCTTGTACAGTGTTTCGTCACACCCATAAAAGTTAGCTAGCAAATGTTGAATTATCGTATACAATACAGTATAAAATAAACTAACCAAACCTATCTAACCTAATATACCTGTCCTAGGATAGAAGTGCATTATTTTATTGACATGAAATGTAAGAAACAAATTTTCTTCTATAGAATTTGTTCCAAGAGTGGGACATAGTAACACATGTCATTGTAAACTATTATGGTACAGGTACTGTGTTATACTGTTCATTAATAGTTAAGGACAACAGCAGAGTTAACCAGCTACCTTACAAAACATCTCTATAGAAGAACAAATTTCTTAGTTCTATAATAAGCACAATAGTTGGAGGAATTGCACTTATAGTATTGGTATATATTCTGCTTTTATCCCTAGTTTTCTAATAGCTAAATAAAGATGCTCTGTGCCACCTACCCGAAGAGGATGTCATATTGTTTGTTGCGCTTCAGTAATCTGTTCATGTGAGCAGTTCAAATGTTTCAAAGACATTAACAGCACTGACTGTTTCATACTCACTAACTGTAATTATTTTGATAAAATGCATTCTGAATTAAAGCGGTATTTTTTAAAAGCCACAGCTGCAACTTCCTGCAAATTTTTAAGCTCCTTCCTTCCTTCCTCTGTTGAAGATAGTTCACCAGGTAGCCTACAAAATATTAAATCACTGGACCCTGTGTCTGTAAGGTAATTGCTTGTTACTAAATGTGGAACAAAAATTGCACCGTTCTTTTCTTATTGACTTACTTTTTCTTACAGGTTGAAGTACAACAAGATTTCTATAAAATCTTGGGACTTACAGAGAAGATGTGCAGCAGAGAATGAGGAATCATGAACCATTCCCTGTTGGCTTATTTGTAGTGGAAACTGTTCTAAGTATTTAAAATTTAGTAAAACTACTACAGACAGTATGGAGCATGAGATAGATCAGATAAATAGTATGGAAAACCAGATAGCCCAAAATGGCTTAGTGCTCGAAGAAAATGAGAGTTTACAAAGAAGATTAGAGAAACTTGAAGCACTCTATGAGGCTACAAAACGTGAACTGGATTCCACAAGAGAGGTAAGACGATATCATGTTGTGGATTCAGGGAGGCTTGGCAACCTGTTTTGTAGGAAAAGCATATGTTAATAATCACACCCTTCACTCTTAGCACCCATTGATTTAATTTTGACATCAGTTTAATATAAACCTCTTTAAGTTCACTAGCGGATGCCTCATAAAATGGATTTGTTTACATTCATTTTATTTATGATGTTAAGCGATAGGAGAACCTGTTCACAGCTACGAGAGTAAATGAATATTGAAAGCAATACAAGTACTGTAATGAGATTTTGCTCAGAGGTTCACACGTGCAGTTCAATTAAATGAAGAGATGTAAGATTTTGAATGTGAAGGGGTAGGCCAATAATGATTGGGGAGACTTAGTAAGAAATGACTTTGGAGATAAGAACCTAATGTGAGAGGCTGAATGAGACTATAGCTTGGAGAGCTGCTATCAGATAATTATGGTTAACCCCTGTAAACATAATAATGGACATAAGATGGTGGTGGTGATGGTAATTGCATTTTTCAGTCAAATTCATAAAAACAAATAGTATTGAATCATTTTTCTCTAGATATTTATTGTTATCACTGGTGCATATACAGGTTGACTCCCTCTAATTTGGCGCCCTTGGGACCAGAACGGTGCCAGACCAAAAAAATCCCCAAACCACAGAAAGTCTGCTAAAGTTTGGTGAAAAAATTCAACTTCTGATACATGAATTAGAAATATATTTCAGGTTAATAAAAAGTGAAACAGGTACAAAGTAGAGCATGGTAAATAATACAATAAAGACCTGCCCATGACTACAAGTTTGTCATGAACTTATGAGCCAGTCACCCTCTCTCTCCTTTCTTACCACTCTCACCACTGCACCCTTCTGCCATCTAAAGGTCCTTGTACATGAATTTTTGTTTGACATCACTACTATATCAAACCCAAAGGTCTTGCACAGACAAGAACAGCTGCATACCAACCTTTGTAGATATCTTTTATAAGTAATTTGGAGAAATCTTATATATTACTCCATTTTCTTTTTATTGTACTAAATTTACATAGAAACCTTTGTTCAACCACCCCTTTCCCCTTTTGCTGTATGTTATATGCAGTACCGTACATAACACATGGGGAGCTCTGGACCATTACCTGCTAAGAGCCATACATTGCTGAAACGTGTTATGTACAGTATTGCATTGTACTCTCCAACCTCTCTTCTGTCCCCTGGGTAAGTCAAGAGAGTCAATTGGAAACATGTACATGTGGGTGAGAGTCCTCTGAAAAGACTATTGTAATGTCTTACATGCCTACCTGAGCATTTAACTCGATTTTCTATTTTGGCACTTAGCAAATTATGGTCCAGAGCTCCTCAAAGCCTGTACAGTACCTTGTGGTATGTCTTCTGTATGTTTTCAGCATCTGGCAACTTTATTTCCATTACACTACACTGTTAATTATTATTATTATTGTAAATAGAGGATATACTGTACAGGACTTTTTATGTTTAGTTTGTTGGTATTTCATAAGCTTTCATGAATTTTTAAGTGTTTTTGTATGGAAAATGTACACATAATTGTTGATGACAACACATCATGAGTGTTATGAATACAATTGCTCAACTAAGACTTGAGTGTGGCTTGGGATGTGAGGATTTTAGATGTTTTTTCATTTATAATTTTATGACACATTTACCAATATTGAATTACATATTTACAGTATTAAACATTACTGTTATATTGCCTGTTTACTTATTCAATTTACTCACTATGATGTGTATCAAATTTGCATACAAAAAAATTCTAATTATTATGGGGAATTAGGCAAAGTGTGGCAAATGCTAATGTACCATTACAGTATATAGCACAAAGACAATCTATTTAACATAAGTTTATACTGTACTGTATTGTTTGTCTTTCATCTGGTCCCAAAGTTGTCAGATAAGAGGGGTCAAACTGTATTGTAATTATTATTGTCACTATTTTTTTATTATTATAATTATTATTATTATTATTGTTATTATGGTGTACAAAGAATCATGTTTATGAGTAAAATTTTGTGATTTATGTGTAATATTGTTTTTTGCTTTTGTTTGTTTTTTCTCAAAGGAACTTGCCAAGGTACGGTCAGCTCAGCATGATGCCACAGCTGAGGGTGTAGAGACAAAGGAAACTTGTATATCTCGATTGCAAAGTCAAGGCACAGCAGAACATGATTCAAAACAGGTTTGTGTTTATCTTTTCTTCTTTAAGTAAATACAGTAGACGATCATTTTACCGTGCTTGAGGGGAGGCTCCCTTGCATGGTTGGGGTCCCCCCCCCCCCCCGGGGAGAAAAAATATTGAGATAATGAGCTTCTAACACAACTACTGTATATGTGAGAGTTGTGTATTACCACGACTATCATTCTATTCCTGCTTGCTTAGTGGCAAACTATAATACCTTTCAGGCATATAACTCATTAAATGTCTGTCACCACTATAATGCTAAGAATGAGACAACAACAACTAAAATGGCTGTCGCTTGGTTGGTAATGCTGGGAGTAGCACACGAATGCCATCTATTGCGTGTTGGTAGAACTAATGACTTGCTTTCGCACCGAATGGAAATTTGGACATATGTACAGGTTTGTTCGTATGTACGTAAGTTTGTAAGTAGAGGAGATACATTATAGCAAAATCTGAGGAAATGGACACTATGCCTTCCATTGCGTAACTACCAATTACAAACATTCTCTAGAAAATTATCACAACAAATTTAAACCAAATTTACTGAAATTATGAAAATATGGATTGGTTTTTATTTACTAAAGAGAAAATTATAATTATTTTCAGAATGTCTACCAAGTAATCTCTCTGTTAGCTGGAATCTTCGATTTCTGGAACTCTCCAATAGTATCCGATAAATTCTGGGTATTCGAATGAATTTCCGAGATTGCATCACTGCATTTCCAGAAAATTTCGAGAAAATCTCTCCTTTCCAGGCACGTAGGTGGGTAGGCTAAGTGTGTATGTGAACTACAATTGGCTACTACAATAAATCCTCGCACTTCTGGATAATTAAGGGGGGGGAGGGCGTCCGGATGTGGCAAATATCTGGATAAACTGGGTGATGAAGGCGTTTTAACGATAATCATAATTTTGAACATGGACTGTATTGCTAATAACATTAACAATTATAATTGTTGATAATAATACAGTATATACAGTACAGTAAGTCTTCACTTAACGATGGGGTTACGTTCCTGAAAATGCGACGTTAAGCAAAACAACATTTGGCAGATAAATTTTCCCTATAAGACATAGATAAAATACGGGAGTTACGTTCCTGAGCCTCCCTTTGCCCCATGAAAAAAGTTACATATACGGAAAATTATTGCCATTTCTATAGAGAATAGTATATAGAACTACAGTACTGAGTTTGTATTGGTACTCACCGATGGGAGGAGGTGGTAGAGCGAGTGTGTGGTGGGTAGTGGAGCGAAGGAGGAGGAGGGTGGTGAGTCACTGAGACTCTGCAGCTGCTTCCTGCTCTGACTGGGGTTCCTCCGCCGCTGGTTGCTCCTCCTACGTTGTTGTTTGCTTTTCCTCGGCTGCAGGCCGTTGTGAAGAAGCTCCTGCCGTCCCGCGACGAAAAAATCCAGTGTTGACTGCTTGGTGCTACTCATCTTCTTCTCCTTATAGATCTTGGTGTAGCAACCAAGACTGTCCTCAATGCTGCGTTGAACCTTTGAGCTACGTTCTCTGTTTGGGTTGTCATCTAGAAGCATTTGCATTGTTTGCTGGAACATGTTCAACGATTCTGCCAACCTCTTTGAAGTTAGCGTTCGTTGAGGTTCTTCTTCGTCGTCGTCTTCAACGGGACTGTGTTCTGTTAATTGTTGCAGATCTTCGTTGGCGAGTTCTTCTGTATGGGATGCCAGGACGTCCTCAATATCCTCTGATTCCAGCTCATCAAAGCCTGCCTGTCTAGCCAAGCTGAGGATATCCCTATTCACAGCTGGGACTAAGTCTGTGAATCCCGTAAAACTGCTGACGCACTCGGGCCACAGTTTATGCCACACACCATTCAGGCAACTTTCTGAAACCTTTTCCCATGCCTTGCCAATGTTGTCAATTGCATGAAGAATGTTGAAGCCGCGCCAATATTCTCGGATAGTTGGTTTATTTCTCCGTCTGTAGCCTTGAGCAGCTGGGCCATGGTACAGCGTAAATAATACGCCTTAAATGCGGCGATGACGCCTTGGTCCATAGGCTGCATCAGTGCTGTCGTGTTGGGAGGCATGAATACGACTTTTACACTGTCATGCAAATCGTCGAGATTGGGAGGATGAGCTGAAGCATTGCCAAGGATCAGAAGAATTTTGAAGTTAAGGTTCTCGTTGGCGCAGTATTCCTTCAGTGCAGGGACGGCGTACACGTTTAACCACTGGCTAAATATAGCGCCGGTTATCCATGCCTTTTTGTTTGCCTTGTAAATGACAAGAAGGTGATCCTTAGAGTAACCTTTCAGGGCCCGTGGGTTGGCAGCGCGAGAAATCAGCATAGGCTTCAGCTTGAAGTCACCGGCAGCGTTCGCGCTAAGCAGCAGCATCAAGCGGTCTTTTGCCGCTTTAAAACCTGGAACTCTTTTCTCCTCCTTGGAGATATAGGTCCTCTCAGGCATCCTCTTCCAAAAGAGACCAGTCTCATCCACATTGAAGACTTGCTTCGGTGAGTAACCTCCTTGCTGGATAATCCGTTTGAATTCTGGCGGGAATGTCTCGGCAACAACCGTATCTGAACTGGCAGCTTCACCAGTCATCTTAATATTGTGGAAGTTATAACGATGCTTAAATCATTGAAACCATCCTTGGCTGACAGTCAAGGTCTCTTCCTTCGATCCTTCACCCTCTTCTGCCTTACAGGGATCTGGCCTTATGCTGGATAACCATAAGGTTCACAGGGGCATTGCGTTGATTCTGGTCCTCCATCCACATTGCCAACATCTTTTCCACCTTCTCTATCACATTGCTTTTAGTACGAGTCACCTTAGTAGCATTCAGAGAAGAACCACTTCCAGCACCAACCTTAATCTCGTCAGCATTGGTCCGTATAGTACGCACTGTTGTCGGGGTTAGACCAAGCACAGCGGCTATGTCCACAGCACGTTCCCCTTTTTCAAATCGGGTCAATACATCCATTTTCTTAGCAAGGGTATCCGGTAATGGTCTTATGTTGCCTCTTCACTACACTAGCATCAGTAGCTTGGGTGCTTGGAAGCTATTTCGAATAGTTAGAGTACAGTTTTAGAGCAAAAACACTTAAGCACACACGAATGATGTGAAGTCGTAACAGAGACTGGCTTGGCGTCGCTTGGAGACGCTGTGACGTTCCGCGAGTGAGGGCAGCGCACCGAGCCAAGAGAGCGTAGCGCGGCCAGACAAGAGCGGGTGATGCACAGTAGAAAATAGGATGTGACAAAGCAAAACGATGTACTGTAGTATCGGATCACCGGGACGTTAAACAAATTTATGGTCTCTAAAGTTCAGCGACGTAGTACCAAAACATCGTTAAGCGGGACGATGTTGAGCAAGGACTTACTGTAATTGTATTAAATAATATTACAGTAATGATAACACAGTAATAATAACAACATTAATAATTTTTATTTGTGTATTACTTTTTAAACAGGATCCATTTTAGCAGCGGGGGAGTAAACGTGGCATACAGACTGAGAAAGAGAGACCGGATATGAATTTGCCACATCCAGACCTCACCTGGACGAACCTAAATCCGTATCTGAGAGGTCCGGAAGTGCAAGGGTTTTCTGTACTGTCATGTGACTGCATGGGATGCCTATGATTGGCTGATGTATCTTACAGCCTTTTTTCCCAAACTGTAGCATCATGATACTCTTAGTTCATTGTCTGCTGCCATTGTACAAGCTTGTTTGCTCGCTCACTGCAGTTTTGCATATGATCTATGTTGTACATTACTGTACCAGCATATAATCAGCCAAGATTACCATTAAAACAGTATTAAGACATTAAAAGTGATTACTGTTACATATACTGTACTGTACTGTACAGTCAGTAAGTGTGAAAGTACTTTACATAGCAGAGTGGACAGTGTATGCCTCCTGTAGGCAAGTGTATGTATAGTAAACATTGTGTATACACTCCCTCTTTCGTGGAGGTAGAGGAGAGTGACAGTTAGTAACACCGGTTACAGTAAATGGTGCAGGACAAAGGCAGGCCTTCCTGTATCATCATAACACCATTTGTCCTGCTTGCATCACAAGCTCAAGACAACAGCATCTGCTGACGAGTACTGTACAGTCTAGTCACTTTAGTGTATACAGTGGTATATTTTTTTATTTACAAAATATTGTATGTGTACAGTAGTGTTTGCATAAATACAAAATTTTTTTAGTCTGTCCGACTGCAGTCCAACGCGGAAACATTTATTGTGCCGGTACCTGGAAAATTCCGGAGATGAGAAAATTCATCTCTATACAGTGACCCCTCGTTTAACGAACACCTCGGTTAACGTAATTTCGATTAACGAACTGCCTTCCATAAGGATCTTCAATTCGGTTAATGAAAAAAAATTTGGTTAACGAAGTTCTTACGAACCGGCCTCAACATGTTTTCGCTTGCACTGACCGGGCAACCAGCTTTAGTATCAGTCCGCCAATACATTAATCGGTTCTAGGGCTTAAATTCCTTACTATTTTAGTAAATATCAAGAAATTTATACTATTCAATAATTTTAAAAGTTTAATATTCAATTTTTTAGTCATTTTAACAATTATTGAACATAATTGAAGGTAAAGTGACTAGTTTAATGCGCGGCATCCAGCCTCTTAACACAGCAAACAGGAGTTAGTCTCTCTCTGTTTTCACTGGAGGTAACATCTTGCTTGAGACTCTCTTCAACTAAATGCTTTTTTTCTGTGTTTCCAAGCAAAGTATTGGTCATTTTGAAATATATACATATTGACAATATATAATGCAGTGCAGTGTTGATTTAAAGAAAATAATCTTGAATTACACCAAGAGAGCTAAAATTTTATGGGTGAAATGGCACCATGGGGTGACTTCTCTTCCACCCCAATGCCTTCTCTTCTTCCTTCTCCTCCACCCCCATTCTAAATCCCATCATCATCATCATCATCATCATCCAGGAGCCTTCTACATACACACCTCAAAGTAAGTGAACTTTTCTACCATTTTTGTTGAAGTTAGGAAATTTTCGGTGAGCTGGAACCAATTACCCAAAAACCCATTGAAACAATGGTTTCGGTTAACGAACTTTTCGGTTAATTAACGACCTTCTGGAACGGATTGAGTTCGTTAACAGAGGGGTCACTGTATCTAGAAATTTCTCAAACCTAGAACCACTCTGCACCAATTATTCTGGCTGATGGAGATTACTGTACACGCCATTGATCTTTAACCATCTTTCACTTCCCATTCTTTTAATATATTCCCAAACCACATGAGCAAACCCTGATTATCACTGCCAGATGCATCTTTCATTTTCACAAATGCTTTTTATATCTGCGCTATTCCATATTCCAAACTGTTGATGTTAAATACTTTGTAGCCATGGATTGTATGTGTTATGTTAAAACTTCACAGTGAGATGGAAGTGTAGTACACAAACACTGAATAATTGTGTTGGCTTAGTGTAAAGAAGAGTTTGTATTGGGAAAATCTGATTTGGACATTAGGGTATGTTTTTAATTTATGAAAAATATAATCTAAAAATGAGTATCCATATTAATTTATGGTAAATAAAATTTGGCTGGTAGATTGAGTGTTGGTCAAGGAAGAACCGATGAAATTGGACAAAATAAATCTAAGATCAAAGTCAAAGGGCAGTCAAATTATTTCGTATAACAAATCTCACACTAGTCGTATATCTTTTCTCTTTATTTTTAGACTGCAACAAGTACACCTGTACAGAGAAATACTCATAAAATATTTGTGGGAAATCTGAGTGACTATACAACTCGCTCAGAAATTCGACAACTCTTTGAAGCTCATGGAACTGTAGTTGAGGCAGACATAGTGAAAAACTATGGGTTTGTGCACATGGAGACAGAAGAGGAATGCCGGTCTGCCATTGATGCCTTGGATGGCTACATGCTTCATGGAAAGGTAAGCCTTTGGGTTTTATATTGTGTGACACGAACAGTGTCTTGGTATTATGCTACTGGTTGACTCAGTTGATGGTGGCATGCTTTCTATATGTGCAAACAGTTCTGTGAACTCTAGTGTAAAGCTGTTTGATAGCATATAAGGGGAGCAGTTCCAAAATGTTATCAATCAAATTTACTATCAGTATTTCTTGGTTTTACTAGGTTAATTATTTCCATTTAAATCTTTTAACTATAATTCTCAATTTGATAATTCACGATGTCTTCTGGTACAGTACCTAATCCACGAATTATCTCAGCGCCACTACAGTAATATCTCGTTAGCCGGAATCCCTCAATCTCGGAACTCTCTGATAGTCGGAATTGAAATTTTCTCGGAAAATCGTTCCCAAAGCCGGAAAATTATGGCTTTGGAAATGATTTTCCGGGGGCACATTTTCCGGAAAATTCTGAGAAAATTTTCCTGGTACCCAGAAAATTCCGGGGATGGGGGAGTTTTTTCCGGGTTTGAGAGATGAAAATCAGGCACATTTTCTGGAAATTGTGAGAAAATTTTTCCGTTACTCGAAAAATTCCGGGAATGAGGGATATTTTTCTGTGTTCGAGAGATGATGTAATGGGCAATTTCTGGAACTTCCGAGAACATTTTTCCGTTACCCGGAAAATTCCGGGATGAGAGATTTTTTCCAGCTTTGAGAGAGTCGTCTCATTTCCCGGAATCTCTCATTCCCGGAAGTGCTCTGCACCAATTGTTCCGGCTAACGGAGATATCACTGTATAATCGTATCATGGTAGGGGATGGATCACCTGATCCTTTCTAAACTTTTCTTGATCTTATTGTATATTCTTGTTACTGTTTTCTTTTTTTTTTACTGTTAGATAATTTTCACTCAATCGAAATTGTATGTACAGTGAGTTCTGCTATAACGCGTGTTTTGATAACGCGAATTTGCTCTAACGCGATTTATGAATTAGGAACGATATTTGTATAACGCGAACGCTTGTTTGCTATAACGCGATTTTTGCTTACTACTTCTCCAATTTTGTGGTATTAACTGTGAATATAGTAATGAAGAATATCAACAAGAAGCGTTCTGGTGATAGAATTCCCGGTGATGATCGTAAAAGAAAGGATATAACACTTGAAGAGAAGCTCGATTTTATCAACCTCAAAATCACCCTTCTCCCCCATCAAGTAAAGTGTTACATTTACTGTATGATTTCATTATTAGATATGAATGTAACATTTATTTAGACTGTGCTATCCTTTGTGTTAGGCTAACTACTAAATTTTTTCGATTTCGAGTAATCTGCACCTAACCCTATTTTCTCCATAAGCCCTGTTATTTCTATTACGCGATTTTCTATAACACGATATTTTACAAGAACACAATTATCGCGTTATAGCAGAACTACCTGTAGGTGTATAATGTTTACTTACATTTACTATTTGCACGATGAGTAACATTTCATTCAATTGGTGTATTTCTAGAAGTGATTAATGCGCAGTTGGTTTCAGGTAATGGATGTAAAGGCTTCCACTACTGAGAGGAAGGGTCATGGTGACCAACAGAGCACAAGTTCTTCTGCAGTGAGTGGCAGTGTGGTAATGTCTACTATTTTGTTGACAGTTGTTGTAATGTTCAGTAGTTGTTATACAGTATTATGATGTTGTTTGTAAAACTCTACCAAAAGCTTGAAAATTTTAGTGCTGTTAATTATTTGATATATTATTTTTCATGGTTCATGCTATGATTCTAGTCCCCATCCAAGTAAGAGAGCTCAGCTTCCTAATTTATCTTTTCCTCCCAATTTTTCTTAAATATGGTTTTCCTCCCTACCCAATTGGTGAAGCAAAATGTCCTCTGGTACAAAGTTATGCACCATAATATAGGATAGGTGTATATGTTGACCAATGCAGTCGTGTCACATCGTATGCGTATATAACTTACATGAATTCAACTTTAGGTGCTTGGCTTAGGGAAAAAAGTACGATGCAGTGAGATACTTCCACCCGCGCCTCTCTCCTCAGTTACCATGTGTACTGAGCAGGGGAGGGGGTTTAGGTTTTGTGCCTCTGCCGACTGACCTTTTGCAACAGTTGCTAAGGGTCAGTCGGCAGAGGCAGCACATCCCAGCTGAGCTGCGATGCAATGTGTGCACTATCTTGTATAATTTTTCCATTTTTAGGCTTTCATTATTTTTCCTAAATATCCTTGGCTGAAATCAACTTAACAATCAGTGGTAAACAGGATAAAGTAAATTTACAGCAGAGGTGGTTGTGTGGTGCACATTTAAACTGAAATAAGCCTAACCAGCCTAGTTGCCAGATGCCCTATTAACAAACTGTCCACTGCTTCCACACTTACAATCACCTCCCACACAGAGTACACACCCATGCTCTTCATAATTCTCATTTTATAGTTTTAAATTATATTTTCTTTATTTCTAAGTCACATTAGATTATTGAAATTATTTTTCCACAACTTTTATAGTTTAATTATATGTAACAACGGCAACATGCTTTACCATCTCGCAGGCCACAGCCGACTGGCATGTCAGCCAGCTTACTCCCGCCATGCGCCTCAGAAAAATGTATTTATTTTACAATTATTCTACTCTATATAAACGATGTGGCTTAGAAATAAAGAAAATATAAAACTGTAAAATAAGAAAAATGAAGAGTATGGATGTGTATATGTGAGACGTGAACGTGTGTGAGTAGGTGATGGGCTATAACTACGTCTTTGACTCACCAGCCTACTCGCCATGTCTATTGTTGCTTTTAATGAAATTATAAAAGTTGTCAAAAAATCATTACAAAACTCTTATGTGGCTTAGAAATAAAGAAAATATCAAGGCACTTCCCCCTCCCTACAAAAAATATAACTAAAAAATTATTGGCCCATATACGTGTACATGTAATTACTAATTATCAAAGATTTACACTTACCAGCACTGCAGGCGAAGAATGAATCATTGTAGTAGGCGACACAGACGCATGGAAGGTGACGCAGGTGAATGGTATGTAACACAGGTGGCGGAGGAGGTGATGGAGAGAATGAAACGTAAACATTAAACACTGTGGCCCATATGTAGTACTACAATAATTTGGTCACATACAAAATAAAGAATAAATTTTAGCAAAAATAATTGCTTTCTCTATGTATAATTAAAGTCTGAGGATGTAAATAAACATGTAACTTATATCACTCAGGATATTATAGTACACACCTGTAATAGAGAGCAAAAGAGTAAATATTAAAATATTCTAAAGTTGCTATTCTAAAGAAAATATAATATAAAACTATAAAATAAGAAAAATAAGAGCATAGATAGGTAGGTGTGTGTGTGCTGCATAAGGTGAATGTATGTGAAGGCAGTGCACTGTACTGCGTGGCTGATTCACCTGCTTCCCTCCCTCCCATGTGGCATCACAGCAGACACACACACACACATACTGTGGCATCGCTTAGATAAGGTTTGAGTGTGGAAAGAGTTATTTTTTGTACATAAAATATGTGCTCTTATATTTAATGGTATGCTGTGTAATAATTTTAGTGGTTATCACAGCAATTTTTGTTTAAAAAGTGGTTATAGCACTACCGGTGTCAGACACATGATTAAATGACTTCAGTTGCATTTGGATTGTTGGACTAAATTAGAATTTTTACCAAAGGGGACAAAGTTGGGATACCTGGAAGATTCAGATAGTTGGAATTTGAATAAAAATTAATTGAACTGTAAATTAAATAGTCTATAACATTGGAGTTACCTTAATAGTGGAGATGTTCTGCATACAGTGACTTGACATGAATGGGGGAGGTTGTTGGTTGTTAATGAGTTAGACCGCAGGAACCAAATTTTACCAAGGAGTGCTAAATATTAATTCTAGTAGATACTCTGTGGTGCAATGTGTAGTACATTATACCTAAAATATTAGGGTGCTCCAGCACCCGCCCTTTCTGCATCTATGTACTGGGTGGAGTGAGTCAGCGTGCACCCAACCACAACAATAATAAACATCAGACTGACCAAACTTGGAGTGCGGCGGGCGTCACCCACACGGCCAAATATGCCAAGATTTTCCCAGATCAATTTATATAACTCGGCATTTCCAGAATTATTTTATATTATATTCCGAGATCATGTCTGTGACGAATTATATGAAATTACGAGATATCGAATGCCGAGTTAACAAGGGTTTATACTGTGTGAGAAGTGAACGTGTATGGAGGTGGTTCTAGCCAAGGCCTTGACTATAAACTACAGTATGTGACCGACTTGCCAGCCCAGCCGCCTCGTATATTGCTCCTTGTAATGAAACTGTAAAAGTTGTGAAAAAATCATTACAATATTCTAATGTGGCTAAGAAATATGTAAAATATAATATAAAACTAGAGAATAATATAAATAAAGAGAATATGTGAGACGTAAGTGTGTTATGAAACAGTGGGTCACTGGGCTTTAAATACGTCATTTGACATCATGGCATACACCCACACCACGGTGGCCCCCACACGTCTGTGAGTCGGCTGAGCTGGGTGACTGCCTGAACTGTGTCGAGAGCTGGATACAACAATATATACTGTACCAGTAAATGAGGAATGATTAAAAAAAATAAATAAATACAAAAAATCCTGCGTTGTCATTTAGTAGGAGGCGGTGAGAGCGTAGCAGAGTGAGGAAACGCCAGCTGAAGCTCTCTTCCTCCCACCCTCAGTACTTGCTTCTACACACATTTTGATTAATTCCTTTTATGTTTTTGACTGATAATTTTTTTTTTTTTTGGCACATTTTGGTGGTGCGCATTTAAACTGAAATAGGCCCAACCAGCCGAGTCGCCAGACTCGCTATTGCCAGGTATTTATAACCATGTACTTCATGGGTGTTTAAGGAATTTTCAAGGGTAATTTTGACCGTACGCATCCTTGGCTTTACTGTATGTACCCTTTTCGGAATGTGACCCACACGTAAGATGCGACACAACTGACATCTTTTCTCACAAACCTACCAAGTGTATTATAGTTATAGAAAAAGATTTTTATGGTGATGAAGGTCAAAATGTGTTGGTGAGAATTTCATAACTTGTTACAAAATATGTCTAGGATTATACCTAGTATTTCTCAAAAGCCAGGGTTGTATTATACAAGAGATATACGAGAAAATCAGGCTTTTTTATCAAAATGTCAAAGGTCGGATTTTGGCATACGAATTAAAATTTTTGGGTGGTAAAAACTGCTATACTTATAAGCAAGTAATGGGTACAGGGGGTCCCCGGGTTATGTTCCTCAGGACGTTCGTAAGTCAAATTTGTACGTAAGTCGGAACACATGCTATGTGCATACAGTACTTACAAAACAATGTTTAAAATCCTACTATATCATTGCTTAAGTCCTTGTATGCATCTAAAATCACTTAATTTAAAACAAAAATTAGAAATATGACAAAATACAGTAAATGAAAGTAAAAAGTAAGTCATCAGGTAAGTAAAACACTGTAAATTTCAAGTTTAACCCCATTCGTATCGGTGGACGTTCATAAGTCAGGGACCTGTATGTGAATAACGCAGACTCCATGTGCTTCCGATTTTAATTTTTATCACACCCCTGCATGAGATAACTTTTGAGTTTTCAGTTACCTTTTATCCAATTAGCATCACATACAGTAGTCTAATCTCGGTACTTGATAATGTACGATATTGTGACACCAAGTCATCTTTTGTGGGCTAGAATGCCAACTATGCTTACTGTATTGATCTCAATCTCTTAAAATAAGGGGAGAGAATTTTCATTTTTATTCAAATTAGACTACTACAGTACTGTATGCATAACCCTATGGTTGAGTGGGTTGATGTCTGATACAAGCCATCTTCTCATGCGTCATTGTGCATCCTTACTTTCTTAAAACACCTAAACCTCTTTTTGGGGTTCCATCAACCTTATTGGTGCAGACTCATTTGTGTACTTCTTACTTGACCTGGGATTTCATTCTTATACACTGAACCCTTATTAGTGTTTCCTTTTATTCTATTAGGCTGGTTGATAAAAGTAACTATATTTCTCAGTGGATGGAGACTCGGATATTTAAAACATTATTTGTGTACAGTACTCTGTACTGTAAATATGGTGCCAAGTTTTACTGTATGTGACATTTTATCCTGTATGTTACTAAAAATATACTTTTCTACATTGAAATCAAGACTTCCACAAAGGGAGATTCCTTCAAGATATTTGTTGGGAACCTCAGTGACCACACTACAAGCTTAGACCTCCGAGAAGTTTTTGAAGTTTATGGTACTGTGGTGGAGGCAGATGTTGTGAAAAACTATGGTTTTGTCCACATGGAAAAGAAAGAAGAGGGCCTTGCAGCAATCAAAGCAGTAAATTGTCATATGCTTCGTGGAAAGGTACGAATTCATTCTTTTTCATATTATCTTTCATCATCAATTTGTCTTCCTTTATGTTTACTTCACTCTATTTTTGTGACTTAAACCTATTTAGAACAACAAGTGACTACCAAAGTACCTGGGAGGCCTTAATCTAACAGCAGCTGAAGCAATACTGTAATCTGAAGAATAACCTTCCAGTGCAAGCAACTCTATCCCTCATCCTGTAGCCAAATAAGATTATCTAGCCTACTTTAAATTTAACATCTCTACAAAGGTTTTGGTTGATTACAGACACAAAGGGTAGCTACCTATTTTGAAAATCTAACTGATGACATCTTTTCATCACTGGAGAAATTTTGATACAGCATTCACATATTTACCTCCCCTCTGTGCCTACAACACTGCCAAACTAATGTGTACAATGTTTTTGCCTGTCATGGGAGTGTGATTTGCTACAATGAACTAACAGATTCCTCTTCTGCATTAGTTGAAGATAATAACTTTGTTATGACTATGTTATTGAGGTAATTAAAACTATTTAACAAACTAAACAAGTTATAATTATCCAGGTATCTTTTAAAAGCTATTTTTTTTTTTTTTTTAGAAATTATTGCTTGACATTCATTCCAGCCAATTGTTGCCGAGGCCTCCACTGGTACTAGGAAAGGTGGCAACCAAACACCGAAAATTTTTATTGGCAACGTTCACAGGAATTGTGGACGTGAGGAGCTGAAGAGTCTCTTTGAAAAGTATGGCAAGGTGGTAGAGGTCGGCATTCTTACCAACTATGCATTTGTTGTAAGTATCTTGGAATACCACATATTCTTGGTCATTATCATATTTTTGTGATTTAATTACAGTATATGTAATTGCCATCTTGTCGTGATTTTAACTGATATTGAATGAACGTTGATCATTGTGGACAGATGGTAGTGAAGGAAACACGACTAAGAGATGGAGCTTCATTCCTGATGTTCTTCACAAGACTTTTTCAAAGGAAAAATGCTTGTGAAGAAACGTCAGGAATAAAGCTCCATCTCCTAGTCGTGTTTCCTTCACTACCATGTTGTAGTATATTTTAACTGGTGCCATGTATATTTTCTAGATCCCAACAGCCCCTGGGTGTGCCTTTTACAGAATAGAAATCTCATATGTAGCTTAGTACCTGTCAGCTTCTGGGGCTGAAGAGTTATTGCCATGAGCCATGTTGCCTTTGTCTGTCAATCTGGATGACTAAAGCATTTTTATTTGCTTGATTCCACCCAAACCAAAGACTATATAAGAAAGACAGGAAAGCGCCTACCATTATCGATAAAAAAAACGTGAGCCACTGAGATCTGATCAACGCCATCTGTTGGCAACGCGGCTAACTAAAAGCCCGGGGCGAGTGGGGGTAGCATATCCACATGAGTGAGCTGATAATTATTACCTTGATATCTTTGCCTTGACGTTCTTAATGTGTACACATGCATGCACACACACACACACAATAAATTCTATATGATCAATGATGTATAATTTTATAGCAACATGAAAATGTGACACACAAGCTCAGGGTGATCTGGTTTTGTATGTGTGCATACGGCACACGGGTGATGGTGACGCCCACTCATGGTTAAATGTCCCGGTCTTCGTGTATGGTCCCCCATACCTTACATAATTTTTTGGCCCACAGTGGCTGAAGGGTCTTTCATTATTTCATTTTTTTTTTTTTTAATATAGAAAATTTAGAGATGCCAGAGTGGCCTTTTCTCAAAGGCCATGTGACTAGGATTTGTGGGTCATAATTTAGCCAGTGTACTACTATCTGCCAGTATTGAATGATCTTTGTCGATGGCATGGGGAGTGGGAGACATATGTTATTGGTAATAAATATCAAATTTTGTTAAGCTCTTAATTGATGATGTAAAATTAAAATGCTCCAGTTTATTCTTACAGCAAATAATTGATAGTTTAAAAACTAGAGGAACTAGTCAGTAAGCATTAGCCTCTTTGTTTCACTGAATGTATTTGCCTTACTGGTATTGACTCAAGTTATTTAATAATTTTTAAATTTGTAGCATATGGATGATGATGCTCAGGCCCAGAAAGCAATTCGAGAATTGGATGGGCATGAGCTGCATGGTATGCGTCTGACAGTGCAAAAGTCAACTTCACGTGGCAGACAGGCTGGAGGTGGATACTCAGACCAGGGCTTCAGCTTTGGACCTGTTCGATATGAACCTTATCCACCACCACCTCCTCACAGATATGTCAGAGACCGCATGATACGAGACAGGGTCAGTATTATTTGTCTGTTTATTGTATAAGATAGATGATGAGAATATATAATAATTTTTTGTATTAGTTATACAGTACAGTAACACCTCGCTTAGTGCTCCAAACGCCTTCTTGGAGAAGAGAGCACTAACTAAATCAGTGTGAAAAAAGGCCATTATAGAGGTATCATTGTTTAGCGATTTTTACTGGGCGAATTAAAATTTTTAACACTTGTTGTTGTTTAACAATCTGCAATTTTGGATTTAGCTTCCTTCGACTTCCTGGGAAAAATTCGGGAGGGAAGTGGGAAAAACTGGGGATTGTGTGCTTCAAGTGTGCATTATTACAATATTATAATGTGGCGTATAAATAAAGGAAATATTGTACTGTATACAGTACAGTACAGGTAGTTCTGCTATAACGCGATAATTGTGTTCTTGTAAAATATCGTGTTATAGAAAATCGCGTAATAGAAATAACAGGGCTTATGGAGAAAATAGGGTTAGGTGCAGATTACTCGAAATCGAAAAAATTTAGTAGTTAGCCTAACACAAAGGATAGCACAGTCTAAATAAATGTTACATTCATATCAAATAATGAAATCATACAGTAAATGTAACACTTTACCTTGAAAAAATAAGAATGTAACTTGATGGGGGAGAAGGGTGATTTTGAGGTTGATAACATCGAGCTTCTCTTCAAGTGTTATATCCTTTCTTTTACGATAATCACCGGGAATTCTATCATCAGAACGCTTTTTGGAGATATTCTTCTTTACCATAATCACAGTTAATACCACAAAATTGGAGAAATAGTAAGCAAAAATAGCGTTATAGCAAACAAGCGTTCGCGTTATACAAATATTGTTCCGAATTCATAAATCGCGTTAGAGCAAATTCGCGTTATCAAAACACGCGTTATAGCAGAACTCACTGTACAATATAACATTTTAGAGTTTTATAGTACTGTACGTATACAGTATTCTGTAAAATTATAAAATGAAGAGCTTTGGTGTGTGTGTGGGAAGTGACAGTCTGTATTGAGGCATTGACTGTGGCCAGCCTCACTCTCCCTACCCCCTATGTGACATCATGGCATACAGGCAGCGACCAGACATGTCCTTGAGTCAGCTTGGTGACTGGCCGGATGAACTGTGTCACGCGTGTACTGTACCAGTGAATGTGAGGAATAAACAAAAATAATAATTAAAAGAAAAAATATTACATTGCCTCATGATTATTATCATGTTTTGTGACTGAAGTGAAGTGAAAAGTGTAATTTTGAAAATGTCTGGCAAGTGTTTTGCTCACCATCTTTAAGGCTAGAACAAAGGCTACATCACCAGTTCCCACTCTTCACACTCCCTGGTGTCTGTGTGGGACTCGGGTTCGTGTCTCCACTCCACCTTAAGAGTCTCCTTAGCCTTGAAGGAGACATGTGATGATTACCAGACTTGTTCTTAATGATGTGGTGGGTGTTGTAGTGCTAGTAGTATTCTAAGATTTTTTCACGGTGATACATATGGGTGGCCGACTGGCCAGGAACCTATACCCATTGAACCTCATGTTATAATGAACTTGATTTATGATATTTCGACCTGTGATGGGGTTTTCAGGAACCTAATCCCATCGCAAATAGAGGTTTACCACTTTGTTTGAAGCGATACCCCATAGGCTGAAAATGGAGGAATGGAGCACAAAATCTCAAATTTTAAAGAAGATATAATGGTTTTCATTATCAAAGGAAAAAAATCAGGGTTGAAACAATTGTGTAGGATATGAAGACATAGATGAACTCTCAAAGTAGGTTCCATACTGGTGAACCTGAAGCCTTATATTATAGGCTTTTGAATTAGCCTTTGGGCAAAGCATTCAAAGCATGAATTCATTCTTTGTTCAGTGACTGGGGGGATGGCTTAGCAATAATCTTCACTGACCTTTGACCTTTACAACTTGTCACTAAACTATTCAAGTGCCTTGGACAACCAGGCTTTGCCAGTGGGTTTTCCGCTTGGTAGAGTCTTCCAGATAACTTTCTTCATGCCCATGGCTTCAAAATGGTAAGTCATGTTTAATGATATTGCAGCAAATATTTGGTGAATGATCTTTTCATCATAATAACAAAGTATAAAAATTACTAAAATTTTCAGTTTTTAATTTGCCAGTAATTATTATTATTATTATTTTTTCAGGACATGTATGAACCACGCTTACCACCTGTACTTCCTTATCCCGATTACCCGCAACATGGACGATATCCACAACCATCTCGGTTAGTTCTCCCTGTAGTTGTTCTTTTGTTTTTATACTACAGCATAAAGCATACTGTAATATATAATGGTATGGTGTAGCATATGAGTTGACATTTGATATTTAAACTAAAAACAGTTTCCACATAAGAATGGAGGAAACTGCAACGGGCCTATTGGCCCATACTAGGCCGTCCCGTTTACACCCAACCCCTATTGCTCATATATCCTTCACATACCAGTGAACACAATACCCCTGTATTACACAGGTGTTTTACTTTATGTAGAACAAGGTCTTTATTAAATTGACCAAGGGGTCGTATGGACACATCTCGTTGCAGTGTTTCTCACATTGGCCAAAAATGTAGAGTGGGGTATGCTATAACGAATCTAATTGGTTCTAGAACCTTGTTCGTTATAGGATTAATCCGTTTCAGGCCCCCGAATACAACCACTTAACACTGAAAAATATAATATAAAATTGTAAAAAGTGTAAAAAAGTGCATAAATATGCATCTAAACCCCTGAAATAAAGAATATCATTAATACTTGTCATAAAAAAACAATAAATTAGTAAAAAAAAAAAAAAAATTCGTTGTAGGAGTTTTGTTCGTTATAGCATTCTCAATTTTATAGGTAAAACCGTTCGTTATAGGAATATTCGTAGTAGAATCCATTCGTTATAGCATACCCCACTGTAATTGGATGGTTCTTGAGAAACCTAACATCAAGTGAGAAACAATGTGATGAACGCAGTTTATCAGACGTCGTGAGAGGCAGCATGATGAACTTATCCATACAATTAGCCATGATGTATTGAATTTGGGGTTACTGAGAAGTCAAGTTGATTGTTTCAACATTTGTAACCCTGGGTTTCATGCACTGACGAACCTGATATGCACAGGTACCTGTTGTACCTAAGGAGAGGGAGGCTGGAGGCCCCTATTATTTTTAGGATTACAGGTGTATCCTGATAACCGACGCATATAGGGAGTGGGAAAAGTCGTTGTTTAATGAATCGACAGTTATTGAAGCAATTAACCCTATAAGAACAGAAAAATTCAGGGGTTTAGGGACCAGTCACCTTCCAAAAACTCCCATCTGCCCAAGATGTATCTCTGAACTGCTCACTGTCAAGCAAGAAAATAAAGCAGACATATAAAGCAAGTATAATAAGCCATAAATAAGCAATGTAGAGCATAAATCTAGAATATTATTTACCTGTGTTGAGAATGGTAAAGATGGTCTAGGGTGGCAATTACAAGTCTCTACAAATCTTTGCTGGTCCATCACCACTTTTATTATGCCTTATCACATTACATTAAGCTGCCCAGCACAAAAGGAACTAACACTTGGGCATTTAGGCATGATTGCGTAACACATGAAGTTGGAAATGACAAAAAACCTGAAGTCAGAGACACATATTAAGTGTAAACAAGAGCAAAGATGGTGGGAATAAGTCCGGGCAGAGCCATAGATAGAGTTCGGCCAACTGGGCGCCATATTGTTACTCAGCAGGTGGGAAGTCTTCTCGGGTTCTCTACCACTGAGTTTGGAAAGATGCTTACATAATTGTAAACGTGAATGACAATTTTACTGAATAAACAACTTCATCATCATCATCCTCTACAGTACAAGAGCAAATTTCTTCATCATCTCCATAAAAACATGGTGTCTGGTTGGCTGAACTCTCTCATCTACGACTCTGAGTCAGGGCAGTGCACACAGCCCTCTGGTGGCAAAATCAAAACAGTTCTGCTGCCCTTCTCCTAATCATCGGATCTCTGGGGCATCAATGAAACTGGCCGGGGTATTTTCCCTAAATGTAAGTGTTGGTTATGTGAAGCAGTGAGTTAACAGGCAATTGGTTTTCGGGGTATACCTGTACTGGATCAAAGGTGAAGGTCATAGTTGCTGGAACTAGAGCTCTGGTCGCTGAATCATATCTTAAGTATCCATGCACAATGTACACTCGTACCAAAAAGTATCGGTGCAGGGTGAGATAGACGACTTCCGAAATGATACGTATACACTGTGATATGTCGGGAAGGTTGGTAAGTGTATTCTCATAACCCCCTCCACTAGGTGTTGCCATATGGCTGACAATCAGTGTGTTTGTTTCCCCTTTTCGGATTGTTGCTTTGTGTCAACTGAATAATGAGCGAGGATTCGGTCTCGGTGAACGTGGGTATAAAACAGAGGCAATATGAAGCAGTAGAGATCTACACATGCCAGACGATACGGAAACCTCAGAGGGAACACGAGGAGCTATTATTGCCCTTCATAACGAAGGGTTCGACATCACAGATATTAGCCGGCGGGTCGGCGTCTGCAGGAACACCGCTGCACGATGGATTCGGCAATACCTCGAAACTGGCGCTACAGACGACAGGTCTCGGAGCGGCCGTCCACGCTGCACCACCCCTCAGGACGACCAGGTTGAGTGGTTTATTTGGTAGCATAAATGAATGTGACAATATTCACAAGTATCACAAATAATTTTGTTAACAGGGAGCTCCTCATATTTCATACTGTCCATTTATCACTTCCCGACCTTATTTATAACGGTTTGTTTCACTTGACCAGGGCTGCCAACATACGGCTGGAACAACTCGCCTTTCCCAATACCTATCGTCACTGGTCTCAAATTGTTCACACTACAGTATGCACCGATACGTTTTGTTGCGAGTGTACATGATGGTGTATAAATTGATTCTTAATGATTTCAGGATTACAGTCTGCCATTTGTGGTTCTCTTGTTTTTTATTGCATTTGATTTTTTATGAAGATATAACAGCTGAGACCATGATCTAAGCCTCATATTGTCCCAAAGAACATTATTGAATTAATTTTGGGCAATTGTCAAGTTAAAAGACGTGTGGATTTCTCAAGAGTCTGTGAACGATATTTTAAAAAATTAAGCTTTTTGAAGAGCAGACACATTGATTAGAATAAGCCATTGTAAGACCTTTTATAGTTTGCCCACCAAAATTAACATCAACCTAACCTAACATCTCTTTCCTAATCAAACCATCAGTCACTGTAATGGGCATCTAATTTTTATAAACCTAACCTAAACTAACCTTCAGTCACTGTCAGGCATCTGTTTTTTTTGTGATTACGTACTCACTGCTCATGAAAATTATGCCAAAGGATATAAACTTTGGTTAGTTATGCTATATTGCATACAGAATTTGGCACATTGGAATTTATACAGCCAAAACTTTTAATGGCATCATATAATTTATACTGTACAGTTAAATTTAAACTGCATTGTAATTGGAGTGCTTATTAACTATGCTGTAACTACTGTACTATATTGTAATTGGGCCACATAGTATGCGTGCATATTCACCCTCCTGAAACATATTCAGAAACCTAAAAAAATAGACTAGACTTGCTTTATTTTGCATGTAACATGGAGAGAGAGAGAGAGAGAGAGAGAGAGAGAGAGAGAGAGAGAGCTCATGTCTCATGCTATAAATAGTGCACTGACCTGTCTATCTGATCAACCTACAGTTCCTTACAGATCTACAATTTCTGGTGAGTGTAATTCTGTGTTCAATATATTTTATTTGCTTATGTAGGAAAAGCTATATATTTTGTATAATATCTTATGTATACAAGGCAACAAAGTAATCTTTGCTGATTTTTAGAGGTCTAAATTAGTGCTTAAAAATGGGATCCTCAAAAAAATACAAGAAAACGTTTTAGCCATAATACTCGGCACACCAGCTGTTGTGCCTTTGTGAGGTCAAACTTCTTCACTACAGGGATGCCACTTTTGATATATTAATTGGCTGAGGCCAGATGATTTTATTCAGGTGAGAGGGGGGACCAATACACAGGGGGTTAACATTAGCAAGATGCCAGTCCATGGTAATAACCACTAGGGAACCAACTAATTTTAAATGACACTGTCTTGCCATAAGACAGTGACGATGATGATGGAAATTTGAGCTATTGCTATATAACAACTTTTGTCTAAATACTTTCTAGATGAGATATTAATGTCACCAGGGCTAACCACTTTGCCAGTACAAGACTTGGTGTGAGTTTCAAAATGGGGTTATTTTATCATAATTATCACAGTCTTGTTTTGTATTGCAGCTTCCCGCCACCCCCTCCATCTTTGCGTGGGTGAGTAAGGCATAGACATTAATTTCATAAATATTGATTATTTTAACCTACTTCAATTTTATAGGGCTTCATACAAACCATACCTAGTAGCTTAGTTGGGTTAGTAACTACTGTACAGTATATACAGTACACCAATTTCGTCATTAACTTCATTGTAAGGTTCCTGAAAACCACGACTTGCCACAAATGTTTCACTTTCAGCACTATCACCTTCTTGTTTTAAAGTTTCAAATAAACTTAAGCTTTCGCATGTATGGAGAGCAACAAACATGGAAAGTTTTGTTGATGTTGATTCTCAATCCACATGTTCAGCATTCTTTCCATATTTTCCATAATGCCACTTCTGTTACAAGTTAACTTTGTAGCAGATAATGAAGTAAAACTTTTAGTACGATTCGATATTTTCTGTATTTCCACAATTTGTTCATATCTACAGTTGTAGGCTGCAAACCGACAGCACTTGCTACGCCCACAGCTCATTGTCCTTCAAATCTCTTTACCACATCTAATTTAACTTCTAATGTAACACTTTTCCTCTTTCTGTGACTACAAACTGAAGTGGTGCACATTGCATATTAGGCACTCATTGTTCTAGGGCTCAAATAAATTTATAACTGGATTTTAAGTAAATGTTGGAATAGCATCAACCAACCACCTAACAATAACAAACAAATATGGCGCCCACGCTGGTTGCTTACACAGCTAGCTGTTATCACAATCAGGTGCTGAGTGTCTTCATACTGAATTTTTTAAATTTTGGTACATTTATCATTTTCATAATTTTTTTTTTCAACAACGTTATAATGAAATGGTGTTAATGGGGAAATTGATGTATGTATATATAGAGTGGGGTCCCAGTTTACGCAGGAATATCGTGCTGGTACACGTCTGTGCATCAGAAATCCACACAAGCAATGCTATTTAACACATTAAAATCACTATATCACGTAGGTGGGCTAGCTGCTTGGGTAACTTTGGCTGCAGGCTCACGCGCTGTGATTGGCTAATACTGGACTGTCATGTGACTTCATAGGATGCCTGTGAATGGCTGATGCATCTCCCAGCTAATGCCCTCTAGCCATAGTATCATAATGTGCTTAATTTTTAGTCTGCCGCAATTTTACATGGTTGTTCCCTTGCTCACTGCTCTATTTGTATACAATCTGTGTTGTGCAGTACTGTACTGTCCATTACTATACCAAGACATAAGCCAGCCAAGAATACTATGTTAAAGTAGTGTTAAGACATAAACAGTGATTACAGTGTACTTTTACTGTAAATTAACATTCTTTTGTCAGTGTGAATTCCATATGTACGGTACCATGCATAGCAGAGTAGACTGCGTTTGCATACAGAAAAAACCCCGGACACCAAGTTGCCACAGTAGATGGTACAGGACAAAGCAGGCCATCCTGTATCATCATACCACCATTTGGCCTGCCTACACTCTCATGATGACAACATCTGTTGGCGAGTACAATATACAGTAAAGTAGGTGATAATTTTACTCCCGATCATTTATCCAAGCCAGGGTTTTACAGTGCTTTATTAATTCAAACTGACACTGCTGTACTATTTAACCACATCAGACACCCATTAACTGCGTTTGGAAGATAATTAATATTAAAATTTCCCCCCACCGTACACGCAGGAATTGGCGGGCGAGGGGTGGAAGCGATGTTAGCAGCCGCACTCAATGTTTCACTGTCCAGTGTCGTATGTGGGTCTAGGCTACTCTACTTTCATCTTGTAGTGTACTATTGTGTATGTATGATTTGACTCGATAAATTTGTCATGTTCTTAAGAAAATATTCCCTCTAGTACATTTAATATTAAACAAAACTTGTTGAATCAACGTTGCCAGCACTCATCATCTCTCAAGCACCGGATTTTTCAGTAATTTGAGTGACTCAGAGCTCCCTTTTTGTCGAATTAGCCTAAATAAGCGAAAGATCACTACCCATGGCTTTCCGTGTATGCTTTAACTATACATTTCAACCAATCGGCCGGTTAAAATGAGACCCCACTGATGCAAAATAAAAAAATGCTGCAACTTTGTATACAAAAAATTATTTTGCTCATACTACATAAATATTTATGGCACTTGATGCAGCTACTGAATTTTGGTATTTTAAAACATACAAGCATGAAAACAATACAGGTACTCCTTGACTTTCGACCACCCGGACATACGACCACCGCAGTCGTATAAAATATTTTTAAAATTACGTATTTTCGAGTCCCGACGTTAGTGATCGCGCTGTGTGCTAAAAAAGTTTTCGTTTGTAATTCCCTTTAAAATGGCTGGCAAGCGTAAAATGGGAGTTCTCGTGGTGCTGAGAAGAAAAAGAGACACCCATTTTAGATTTTCTATGTACAGTGGTCCCTCGGTTAACGAGCACAATCCGTTCCAGAAAGTTGATCGTTAACCGAAAAACTCGTTAACCGAAACCATTGTTTTAATGGGTTTTTTGGGTAATTGGTTCCAGCTCACCGAAAATTACCTAAATTCAACAAAAAAGGTAGAAAAGTACACCTACTTTGAGGTGTGTATGTAGAAGGCTCCTGGATGATGATGATGACGGGAATTAGAATGGGGGTGGAGAAGAAGGGAGAGGAGAAGGCATTGAGGTGGAAGAGAAGTCACCCCATGGCGCCATTTCACCCATAAAATTTTAGTTCTGTTGGTGTAATTCAAGATTATTTTCTTTAAATCAACACTGCACTGCATTATATATTGTCAATATGTAAAATAAATTTCAAAATGACCAATAATTTGCTTGCAAACACAGAAAAAAGCATTTAGTTGAAGAGAGTCTCAAGCAAGATGTTACCTCCACTGAAAAGACAGAGACTGGCGCCTGTTTGGTGTGTTGACAGGCTGGATGGCGAGCATAAAACTAGTTTCCTTACCTTCAATTATGTTCAATAATTGTTAAAATGACTAAAAAATTTAATATTAAACTTTTAAAATTATTGAATAGTATAAACTTCTTGATATTTACTAAAATGGTAAGGAATATGAGCCCTAGAACCGATTACTGTATTGGCGGATTAATACTACAGCTGGTGGACCGCCAAATGCAAGCGAAAACATGTTGTCGGCTCGTAAGAAACTCGTTGCTCGTTAACCGAAGTTAAGAATCTTATGGAAGGTAACTCCATAACCGAAATCTCGTTAACCGAGGGACCACTGTATTATTTTCACCTTTTCGACTTACGACCTGGTCGTTGGTCCCTAACCCCGTCATAGTCGAGGATTGACTGTATATGCTTGTATTTAAAATAAATACCCAAATTCCCAAGTGTATCGAGTGCCATAAATATTTGTAAGCAGGGAAATTGGGGACATGCAACCCAACCAGCCAAGACATTAACACCACCACTTCACACCCTTGACAGAGACATTTATTGAGTTATATGCCTGAAAGGTGTTATAGTTAGCCATTAAACAACCAGGAATAGAATGATAGTGGTATTGATGAACAACCCTTGCATATACAGTACAGTAAACCCTCGATAACTCGGCACATATGGGGCTCTGGCCTTGCCGAGTTATCCCAAATTCCAACCTATCAGGCCACTTCCCCTTCCTACAAAAATACAACAATAAAAAATTATCAACCCATATATGTGTACAATGAAAGACAAAAGTCGTGTCGTGAAATTTGGTGAAAACATATGCCGAAGGGCTAAACTTTTGGTGCGCTCTGTCTTGTGGTAGGGCTCTCATAATGTTTCACGAGTTATATTTAATCTTCGGACAAAACCACGACACGACTTTTGTCTTTGATTGTACATGTAATTATTAAATGTAAAAAAAGTAACACTTACCAGCACTGCAGGTGAAGAATGAAGCATTGTAGTAGGCTAGAGGCATGGTAGTTAACTTAGGGTCATGGTAGGTGATGGAGGGGAAATATTACATAAACAGTGCGACACTTATGTACGCTATTGTAATTTGGTCACATACAAAATAAAGAATAAATTTTAGCAAAAATAATTGTTTTCTCTGTGTATAATTAAAGTCTGAGGATGTAAATAAACATGTAAATTATATCACTCAGGATATTATAGTACACACCTAGTAAAACCATTTTCTGTAATACAGAGCAAAAGAGTAAATATTAAAATATTCTAAAGTAGCTATTCTAAAGAAAATATAATATAAAACTATAAAATAAGAAAAATAAGAGCATAGATAGGTAGGGGGTGTGTGTGTGTGTGTGTGTGTGTGTTTGAGGTGAATGTATGTGAAGGCAACTCAATGTGCTGAATTGCGTGACTGAATCACCCAAGCCAGTCACATCTTACTTGTATTCAGCTGGTTAACTCGACTGGTTTCATTGCAGAATGAGCTATTTTTTGTACGTAAAATACGTGTTATTGTATTTTATGATATGCTATATATCAATTTTAGTGTTTATCACATCAGTTTTTTTTTTAAGTGGTTATAGCACTACCGGTGTCAGACACATGATTAAATGACTTCAGTTGCATTTGGATTGTTGGACTAAATTAGAATTTTTACCAAAGGGGACAAAGTTGGGATACCTGGAAGATTCAGATAGTTGGAATTTGAATAAAAACTAATTGAACTGTAAATTAAATAGTCTATAACATTGAAGTTGCCTTAATAGTGGAGATGTTCTGCATACAGTGACTTGACATGAATGGGGGAGGTTGTTGGTTGTTAATGAGTTAGTACCGCAGGAACCAAATTTTTCCAAGGAGTGCTAAATATTAATTCTAGTAGATACTCTGCGATGCAATGTGTAGTACATTATACCTAAAATATTGGGGTGCTCCAGCACCCGCCCTTTCTGCATCTATGTACTGGGTGGAGTGAGTCAGCGTGCACCCAACCACAACAATAATAAACATCAGACTGACCAAACGTGGAGTGCAGCGGTCATTACCCACACGGCCAAATATGCCAAGATTTTCCCAGATCAATTTATATAACTCGGCATTTTCGAGTCATTTTATAATAAATTCCGAGACCATATCCATGCAGTTATATGAAATTTCAAATTGAAGGTTTACTGTAGTTGTGTTAGATGCTCCTTATATAAATTTTTTCTCCTGGAAAGGGGAGGGAACACAACTGTGCTTAACCATGCAAGTGAACTGCCCCTCGAGCTTGGTAAACGAATCGTAGTCACTTTGCACTATGATGGTACATAATGGACCAAGTCCGTTATTATTCCAGATCCGGATATAATGGACTTTCAGCATTAACGGACCGGCCATCCCCCAACTAGTCCATTAAATCAAGGGTTTACTCTACAGTATCTGGAAAAATTGCAGGGAGGGGAAATTTGTCTCCACACCCGGAAATCTCTGCGCGTATTATTTCAGATTGCCCTTTCTGCCAAAAATCTTGATCACTGGAATTGTTAAAAATCTCAGCATAAGTAGTGTTCCTGAAGGTGCTGATAAAGAATATATGGTCCAGAATTTGATAGCGGAGTAATTAGTGGTCCTAGTGACCCTTGGAAAATTTTATGAAAATTTTCAATGATAATTTCTCGCCAGCTATGATTTTCCGAGTTGATTTTTTGTGCGTTAACCTGGAAGTACTCGGTTAAACAAATCCATGAAATTCAAATTCCGAGAGAAAAGTATTTTTTTTATCCAAAAATTAATAAGACATTAGTATGGTGTGGAAAATTTATTTATTTAACTCGGCTCTGGTTTGATGCTGGAAATTTTAAAGTAGGCCCGCTTCAGCTCCTGATTCCATGCCATTTCTTTGTTTTTTTTTTTTGCAGCCTTGGATGTCTGGGCCACACCTGACAGTGTTAAAAGCGATATATATACATTTTTTTTTTTCTGGACTCTTGGTGTTACTTCAGCATGCAGTATGATTGCCCATGAATTTTAACCCAGGGGTGCTGGACACTCCAAAATGTAAAGCTACAGTGTTTAGTTACCGATTTTCATAGTCTTCTTAATATTTGTTTCCCATCATGCTGCCTCCGAGTTTCTTAAATTATTTTACTTTCTCCAGTTACTGTACACATTATAGAAATAATGTTTTAGATTTAATTGACCGATTAAATTTGTTAAATAGTGTATGCTAGGTAGAATTATAGGTAGGGTGATTTACTAACCATAATAAGACATTTGCAATCTATTATATGTATAATTTCTGTTGCAGACCTCCATTTCCACCTCCATCAATGCGGAGGTGAGTACAATGTAGATAACAGTCCATTTTAATTATTTTTTTTGTTTAGGAATCTAATAATATTGTCAGTTCTCACATTCATGAGGGTACGTATTTCTAGTTTTCATAGGCATGTCAAGCAGTTTTTATATTTGTTTATTTTCTTGGAACTTACATTCTGCAGGAGGGAACAAGTTAGAACTAATTCCCTCCCCCTCCTTATTGCTGCAGTTACACCCCATCTGACCGTCGGCCGTACTAAGCGCTCACGTATCCCGGAAATGTCGCTGCCGAACCTCCGATCGTTGGTGCGGACACCGTAGTAATGGGTCACTGTATATTTGTAACATTTGTTGTAGCGTCCGTGTCGGCTTCGTCATGGCAATGCCGTGCCACACTTGTCATACTACCTGGGATGGGCTCCTGAAGCACATTTATGATAACCCCAATGTCATTACCCTCTAAATGATATACTAAATTCAATCGATTTTTTTCCAGTGTTAGTTACTAAAATCGTTCAGCCTTCTCAGTTAGGATTAGTCAGGATTTCTTAAGTTTAATTTTTATTATTTTCTATGTAATGTAGGCTACATGCTATGACTGGTACACAATTATCATGAATAAAAGCAGAATTTATACAGATGTTTTTTACTAACTTTGAAAGCCTGCAGTAACCCGATACTGTATCGTAAAATTGTTTTATGAATAAAATAATCCAGTACATACAACTGTTAGGTTGTGTTGGAAAAAAATAAAAATAAATTTAAGGTCACTGTATATGGTAACAAAGGAAACACTCAGAATATTATTGCATAGGATGTGTATACCATGCATTAATCTCGCCATAACAAGACTTCTCACATGAGCCACATGGTATCCTGTGCACCAAAGGAGGACAACATGGTTTACAGAATACTATGTGGCTCATGTGGGAAGTCTTACTATGGTGAGATGGGTAGGGGGACTGGTTACTAGAAGGGAGCATATGGCTGACGTCAAACATCACAGGACATCTGCCGAGGTGGAAGGAGGCCAGCATACTTCCCAAAGACAGACAGGAAAACAAGACAATAAAAGCAGCATAAATCACTTTAAACCCAAACATTAACACCAAGGCAGGAAGCATGGTCTGGGCTCACATTGTGGTGACGAGTTAGAACTGACTAATGGTAGAATGAACTTGAATGCAGGATCTTTACAAGTGCATGGTATACACACTTTGTTCATTCCTTTGACAAAGTTCTTTGCAATAAATTTCTCTCTTGAGTCTGTGTTTCTTTTACTGCCATAGAAACCGGCTGTCCAAATGAATCATATTCAAAGTAAATAAAGAACATATTGACAACTCCAAAATTTATTTCTTCATAAAAATTAGTGAAAGATGTGAGTATTGTACTTGTCAAAATATTTAGTTTGTTCTGGAGTCAGTGCATGCCCAGTACTTCCCAACAGTGTATAACAGAGGTGTGACTGACTGACCTCCTAAGTGGCTAACAGGCCGATCAGTGGCAAGGACAATAAAATAAAGTATAGTAATGGATGCTTAATTCCGAGTCGGTAACAACGAAAAAATTAATACTGTAATACCCAAAACAAATTACCCTTTTTTCTTTCTTTTTTATAAAACTCTTAAAAATGGTCTTAAGCCATTATCTCCTTACAGTTTTCTACCATTAAAACTATCTCAGTAAAATTTATCAACATCACACAGGCAAGAATTACAATTAACAACTTCAAAGAAGTTAAATTATTACCAAACCCTATCTTCATACTCACACGTTGACCACTTAAACTTTGAAAGTGTTTCTTTAAAGAGAAGTGACAAAATTTTCTAAATAAAGTAGTTTTCTTAACCCATTTGAGTTAATATAAAGTACTGTACTGTACACAAGCAATGATAAAAGAGAAAGAAGCAAATGTGTAGAAATGTTTGCGACTAACTTTGGCATACAGTTTCATCTTTTTGAACAGTACATTTTAATTTGCACATGGAATGTTCTACAATACACCTGCAAAGTTGTAATAATAAAGAACAACAAACTATGTTACAATATACAAGATTTAATGAATAGAAAATTAAACCATAATTAAAGATAAACACTAAGTCACAGCCAATTAAAACTCGGCATACACGCTATTACGTACTCTATGTTAATGCAATGTCTTTCCTGATTCTCAGTATGATGGCTAATCTGTAGGCACTGGGGGTGCCTACAGATGTCTTATGTAGCGGAGTCCAATAAACAGTTTATATTTCTCAGTATTTTTCCTCTCTCCTTGAATATCTCATGTTTTATATACAATTTGTGACTACTACAATTTGTATCTATTTTTAATGTATGAGAGGGTATTTAAGTTCTAAAACCATTTTTTCACTGCTAATTTTTTTTTTACCCGATTCATACTTTTGTGATATACAACTTAAAAAAATGTGTAAAGTTGACCTGGGCTGATTGTTGCATACCATAACAACCAATTCTCTACACAGTTATAAGACTACTGTATCACAAAGCAGTAATGAAATTACCAAAAAGTAAACTACTACAGTAAACCCTCTCATTACTAAACTTATTTGTATAAGCCCTCTCCATAATTTAGAGGATTCTTTTATTGGGAAAGTTACTTTTTCCCTACCATCAAAATGCACATCTTATAATTGGTATTGAATATTTTAAAGTACATGTATTTAGAAATCTGACTTTCCTTTATGGGGGTTCAGTACTTGTACTTTCCTTTTGCTAGAATGGCATAAAGCTGACAGAGTAACAGAGATATTGGGATAAAATGCACAAAAAATTTTGAGATAATGTTTACAGAATGATAGCAAATAACACACTGATCATAGGTTAAACACAATATTTCCTAGAATAACATTTTATTAATGTACAAAACTACTAATATATTTTATGAATTATTTTTATCAAAATGTACAGACCCATAATATGCATAAATCTATTATATTATGGGTTTGTATTGAAAATGATAAATTATAAAATATATTAATAGTGCTTGAAGGTAATATTAAAATGTTTAACACTATGTAAGACCAGCGCATTATTTGACACATGGTCTTGTAAATATTGTATAATTTGAAGTGCCGAGTCTGGTCAATAGTAGATAAAGTTACTAAATATATGGATGAAAAAGATGCTCATTATTGGGAATATCTAGTACAGTATTGATAAGTCTGTTATTGAGATGGTTTACTGTAATCATTATTATTAATATACGATGTGTGGAGACGTGTAATTTAAATGAAAATGTATTTTCAAAATAAACCGCTGATACATTATAAGCAAAAAGTGCAATTTATCAATGCTCGTGACTAATACATACAGTATTATTTATCTCCGTACTTTATTTGTAAATATGGGTCACCCTTTTGTTTATACATCTCCCAAAATACAAGGAAGTGCTTTTGATGATATTTAGCTGCAACATCCCTTGCAGATTGTTTCTCATTGTTTTGTTCATGCACTGGAACACCCAGAACTAGAAGATGATATGCAAACCAGATATCACCCTGAAAGCATAAGAAGACTGTTTAGGTGATCAAGCAAAATTAAAATAAGGAGCGCTGAGAAGACTGAACCATAAAAAGTATTCCTGACCTAATACTGTACATTACAATATCTGAATGAACTTACACGTCTTGCTGCCATGGTCAGTGCAGTTTCTCCCCATTCATCTTGAACCGAGAGATCAGGAACACATGTTGCCAACAGTAAAGCTATATCTCTCTGACCACGTCTGGCAGCTGCAAGGAAGAGTAACTGGAAATCCACATCAGGAAGATCACCACTACTCAAACAAGCCATTACCCTCCCGTAGTCATCTGTATAAAAATATTGTACATGAGTTGCAGACAGACACACTCCACACTGCATAATATGCACGTTGATAAAATAATAAAAATGAAGGAATGGAGTGACTTAGAGGAGCATGTAGTTGGGGGCACATCCCAACAGAGCTACGGAGCAACAAGTCACCAACAGGTACAATAAATAGTCTGTACTTCACTTCAACGACTAATTGGTACCACGAAAACGGTTGTTACAGTGAAAACTGTTAATCTGTCGAGTATAGTTTACATGCTAAATGGGTCAATTGGTACCAGCCCTCAGACACTTTCACCTCCTATAAACCCCACAAAAAATTACAACCACTTATTCACACACACATTAATACCACATGTAGAGTTAATAACTAACCTTTAGACACTCACTAAACTGCTTAATGAGACTGTTTGCTGCCATTCGAGGCAGGTGAGTGGTGTTAAGTGGCCCCCTGCCCCCGTCCCCACACTCTTACACTGCGTTGCTTCCCCAGCACCACCACCAACTGATCCTTCAGTCTCAAAGCCTGTGAAGTCTAGTGATGAATCATCTAACATCACACACACACACACACAGGTAAATCTTGAACATTATCATCAATAGTGCCGTCATCTCCCTCTTGAATGTCGACTCACAGGTAAGTTAGTAGGTTACACCATGCCTGTTGACACACAATGATCAAAACAAACCGCCCTGCTCGCTGACGTCATCAAGATGGCCGCCCAGAATTACTATCAACTTGCACTACTAATCGTTATTGTGTTGAAATGTATCGTTAATGTGTTGAGATGTCGCATTTCATGACTGTCGTTATTGTGTTGAAATACAGTGGTCCCTCGGTTAACGAACACAATTTGTTCCACAGGGTCATTCGTTAACCAAAAATTTCGTTAACAGAATCCATTGTTTCAATGGGATATTGGGTAATTGGTTCCAGCTTACCGAAAAGTACATACAAAGTAAAAAAAAATGCAGTAAAGTACACTTACTTTGAGGTGTGTATGTAGAAGGTTCCTGGTGGTTGATGATGATGATGATGGGAATTAGAAGTGGGAGAGAAGGAAGTGGGGATGGAGGAGAAATCACCTTTCAGGGGACCCATGCTTGATGCCATCATTTCACCCATAAAATTTAAAGTTCACTAGGTGTAGTTCAAGATTATTTTATTTAAAGCAACACTGCACTGCGCTATATATTATCAATATGTTAACTAAATTTCAGAATGACCAATAATTTAAATGTAAAAATATTCAAGACACCAACAAAATAGATGTTCACTCCACTGTCAACAAAGCCAGACTGACGCCTGTTGGCCGAGTCAAACTGCTGATGGGCGCACAAAAAACTAGTTCCCTGTACTGCATATATTATCAATATGTTAACGAAATTTTAAAATGACTAATAATTTTAATATAAAAAATGAAAAAATATTAAAGCATAACTTTCTTGATATTTACCCCACTGGAAACAAATGTAAACATAGAACAGATTACTGAATTGGCAGACTAAGCCCATTAGCCAATGCTTACAACAAAACGTGTTGTTCGTAAGGATTTAGTTACTTGAAGTTTTGTTCGTTAACCGAATTGAAGATCCTTATGGGAGGTAATTCGTTAACCGAAATTTCGTTAATCGAGGGACCACTATATATCGTTAATGTGTTGAGAAGTCGCATTTCATAACTGTCGTTATTGTGGAACTCGTTAAAGTGAAGTATGTACTGTATATACATTCATGAAAGTATTATATAAAATTATATACTGAATACAGGAGAACCTCGTTTATCTGTAATTCGTTCAACCAAAATTTTTGAAAAAACCCATTACAAATCATTTTCAAATACAGTCAACCCTCACTTTACGCGGTCCCACATTCTGCGTTTCCACGTTTACACGGTGCCCTGCCAGAACCCAGGATGCTCACATTCCGCGGGGTCTTTACACGGGTGAAGTAAAATTTTTTTATTTAGCTCATAAAATTCATACAAATTATCCGGCCAGAATATAATTTACATTGCTGGAATTCTTACAATTTGATGATCATTTTGAATATAAACATCATAGATTTTGCATTAGACATACAAATTTTAGATATAATGTTTACTCTGAGTAAATATGGTATCTTTTGTGCAAAATATATGACATTTATATTCAAAATATTCCTGGTCTTACAAGGAATCCAGCAATGTCAATTATATTATCCTAACTTTAGTCTGACTTATTATTTATTACTAAAAAGGTAAACAGTCTGGTATTCCCACACATTCATCTGGTAGGGAGGCTTGGTGGGGGGTGGGAAGGAGGGAGGGACCGGCGACCGACCACCTGGCACCATGGTGTGAAGAATATTTTTTTTTTATTAACTGAAGATATTTGTTTTAGCTCATAAAATTCATACAAATTACCCGGCCAGAATATAATTTACATTGCTGGAATTCTTACAATTTGATGATCATTTTGAATATAAACATCATAGATTTTGCATTAGACATACAAATTTTAGATATAATGTTTACTCTGAGTAAATATGTTATCTTTTGTGCAAAATATATGACATTTGTATTCAAAATATTCCTGGTCTTACAAGGAATCCAGCAATGTCAATTATATTATCCTAACTTTAGTTTGAGGTATTATTTATTACTATACCTGGTTTTCCCCCAAAATTTCTCAGAGGGAAGAGCCAGCGAGTGTAGTGTGAGAAGAGGGGGAGGGAGTTGAGTCCATTATTTGAATGGACATTAACTTGGCGACTGTATTTCTCTATTTCTCTTAAGTATTAATTGTGTGCATGTACCATCATAAAATTAAGATGTTATTTTTACTAGAACATAGGTATTGTGTTGGAAAAAGTGGAGTTTGGGGGTCAGCTGGTCTCTATTTCATTTAATCCCATATGTTATGTTATTCACTTTACGCGTTTCTCACTTTCCGCGGTACCCTGTGGGTTACATTAACTGCGTAAAGTGAGGGTTGACTAACTGTATTGTACTCATTCAAAGACAACCGAGTTCCAATTCAGATTTCCCACCATCCACTTGTGATGGGGTATGGTTTGGGATACAGTACTTTCACGGTGGTGGTGATGGAATTGTTTACAAACACATTGTCCAAGTGGCCAATCTGTTTTGCTGCTATTACCATTGTCACTTTCAAAATTTTCAACAGCAGGTGAGTCAACTACATCACTGTCACTACCACTGTAATCCTGCAACAGTGTGTCCACCTTCCATCACTAATATACATGCAACAGGAAATCACAAAGAATCTGAGAAATACCCTAAAATGCTGACAATGCATCAGACATGTCTGTCTCAGAGGGCCAAGTTGGGGGGGGCGGCGAGTTTAAGACAGGTACGGGGAGAATGCGTCTCCCAGGAGTGATTAGGTTCCGGCCACTGTTGTTTGTCCATTGGCTGCAGTGTCTCACAGAGTGGGAGGAGTGATGCAGCATCAAATTCAAAATACTCAACTAAGAAATAAAAAAATACAATTGGATAATGCATGTAGCATCATCGGCCTAGATGGGGTGAGATTTGCACTACGCCTCCGGCTTGTGAGGGTTTTTTTTTTTTTTTAAATAAAATATGCAAGGAAGGAAAATTACAGTGAAGCTTATCTAAGCTCGTTATGTCTGCACATTACGTGTCCAAGATGAATAAACACCCATATTACCCAATATGGGGTGTAAGAATTTATATTACTATCTGGTGGATTTGCACTGAAAATAAGTTTTATGATATAGCTGTACATTAATAGTTTTTTATAAAATGTGAACCTCCTGTGTATAGTTACACACCAACATCAGTGTTTAGTTTGGTCTTTGTTCTGTAAACACTTTATTCGTGATTTGTGTGCATTTTATCCTACAATAGCATGTGTTAAATGCAAAGAGTGAACAAGTGAACATAAGTGTAAAAGGGATAGAAAAAGTAGAGCATTTGAGTTAAAGTTACAAAGTTTCGAGAGATTAGCGGTGAATATTCAGCTAACATCACCCGCAGGCTAAGACAGCCTCCTACCACTGTTCCTTCCACAATTAAGAAATAGGGCAAAGTCAAACAAAGAGCTAAATTGGCTACTTAACTTTCAGTGAAAAAATAATGAGGCAGAGGGTCAGATAATGTTCAGTGTGCATTAAAATTTGTACAGTAATTTAAAGGTACTGACTTGTTTATTCTTTGTTTGGATGTCGTTGGATTAAGTGGGAACAATCTGGGATGTTAACCCCCTTAATACATTATTTCTTATGATAGAATATTCCCCCCTTTCATCACACAGACCATATTACAAACAAATAGTTATGTAACCCCACCTTATTCCAATCATTTTTAAGAGGGCAAATTCTGCACTGAAAGTCATTTCAGTATTTGTCCCTATTTTATAGGTCAACCCTAAAGAATATCAAGGATCTATTGTATTGAAAATGATCAGGTAAACTAAATCAAATTGGCAAATAAGTTACCGTCTCATGATTTATAGACGATTATCTTTCAAGGTTTTTCCACTGTCAATTTGTTTCAGGACATTAATACATAGAGCAGTTAGTATATGGAGAATTAATTACCAACATACCGTTATTTACTGCCGTGCAAAATTCTTCCTTTGATAACTTTAGAGACAAATTTATTTGCTTCTTAAACTCCACTTCCATTCTACTTGCATCGTACTTCGGAAGACTGTCAACTATGGGTAATTTATTCTGAAATACATTAAATTTTTTGTTAGTTTTTGGGTCGAGTAATTGCTTACAGGATTTTCATTCTTCTAAGAAGACACACGGGCAAACTGCAACTGATCAAAAAATTCTTATTATAACACATCAAATACTGTACAACTTGTTGTCTTGTTGTCCTTTTACTTAAACAAGCTATGTCCCATGTACTACTATGCCATCTTTGTTTCAAGTGAATCAATGAAGGACTATAGCTTAATATGTCTAAAGTAGAAACACCAAGCAATGAGAGGTGAATGCATAACAGGTCTTTCAGCCAGTCTTGCCAAGGTTGTATGGAGTGGTAAATGGTGGTCACCAGTGACATCTCTTCAAGGTGATACTCTTAACAAACCACTAATTAAATTTTTATTCACTGAATAAATAATTCATACTATAAGTTAACTCACTTTGTAACCACTGTGAGCTGGTCCCAAAATAGCATCAACAAAACAATTCTTCGTAACAAATTATAACACTGCTTGAGATAACACATCCATCGTTTCAGAGATGTTCAGTTGGGGGGGTGGGGGAGAATCACACAATAACGCAATGGCCACTGGACCAGGAGAGGGAAAAAAAATCAGAAGAAAGCAGAATTCATTCCTTGACCATGGACAGAGCATCACTTCTCACTCTAGTACCAAGGAAATTGGAAAAAACAGGAAGTTTAATCCTATCCTGGGATTAGCTAATTTAATACAATTAAGTCCATGTATGGTATGTTTGATGAATGTAGTGATTGAGACTGGCAGACACCAACTCATTGCATAACAATTTGCATTCCTACACAACTAAGGGTTCAAGCAACAGTCATCACGACTAGATTATACATGGTACAGTATAGGCTGGATCACAACCCAAACTCACAGCTGGAGTAAAATTATCCTTCTCTGGAAATCATCTGCAGAAGGTAATATGCCACACTAAGACACTATACCATAGGGAGAAGTCCCCCAAACTATTTCCGAGTTCAAGAAAACAAAATTAGTGACAAAATGGGAGCAAAAAAGAAGTTGGGAATGAATTCTCTTGTGAATCCCTCACATGGATGTGTTACCTAAGGAAATGGCATGGAGCTAACAATAAGTGAAATAAACACTGGTGAACCAGGTGTTAATAGACTAAACAAGTTTTTCCTGAAGTACATCTACAACAACCCAACTGCCTCTAGTGAACAACCCAACCACGGTTAACAAGTAGTCCGATCTTTGAAAGGCTCCCAATATGCCCAACAGCTGGACATACAGGAACTGAAAGTTGAAGTAAGAGGTGAATACTTCCAAACACAATTTTCTTGTCACCTTGTTTCAAAAGGCCCCTAGGGGACCTTGGAGGTCCTCTCATACACAAATGGGATACCTCAGTTTGAGGAAATAAAGATTTTAAAGTCTATATATGATCTAACCATGAAAATCACATACAAGAATGGTATATCATAATTATAAAACTGTTGACACTATGGAGGATCATGCTTTAAGTTCAAGGATAGACATGGTTTTCCTCAAATTATGATTCTGCTCTCCACAACCATCATAAGACAAGTCCTGGACCTCACTAAAAAAAACCACACTCACACTCCACACAACATAACTAAATAAAATTGACCTAAGGTGATGCCTCCTCTGTAGCTGATATCATAGGTCCCTTATGCTAAGACCAATTTACTTGCAAATGCACTGATGTGGTCCCCAAATAACTAGTTGGGTACAAATAAATCCTGTAAAAGACAGAAATAAGACAAACTGGCATCTTACTTTAGTGATAACATGAAGTGAACCAAACTGAAAAAATATGAAGTTGAGTCACTGGATACAGCACACTGTATGCTAAGTCATCAGTATGCAAGGAAAAAGCTTAGCTGACACTGTTGCACTTATTATTTGACTGTCTTCACTTACCCAACTTGTAAAATTATGTACAGTACCAATACAGTATATAGAAATCCCCCAGGTTATGGAAGGGATGCATCCTTGAAAAATTGACTGTAGAGTGAACCTCATTTTCCAATTGACTTCCATTATATAATTGGAGATGCGTTCCTGAAGAAAATTTTCACCAAAAAGAAGTACTGTACAATAATATAAGCACACTTATGAATGAAAATAAAACTTTTTAAACAAATACAGTACATTGATTATTTTATGACATGATAATTCCTGTATATACAATCCATAAAACGCTTGAATCGGACTCTCCATAAACAATGCTGAGTGCTGCGTGAGGTGAGGTGGTGCAATGGGAATTATTGGGATCAAACACCATAAAACATCAAGTGTTTTATTCAATGTACAGTACAGGGCTGCCTCACTTATCGCAAAAGTTACGGGCATGAAACTCGTTGCGAATAGCGGAACAATTTCTCCCATAAGAAATAATGTAAATGGGGGAATACAGGCATCGCGGTGGTCACGGCCGTCAGATTTTAACACTTGTTTTACTCGATACATATAGAACATTGTCATGGGTTGCGTTAGGCTTACCCACGCAACCAACTCAAGTTTATTTTACCAGAGATAAGACGCCCGGCGAGGCATAACTGGGACATGTATTTTTCCATTAGTATGTTAGCCAGCCTTTAGGGGGGTGGGCAGTGAAACAGTGTTGTACTGTTCATCGCTTCACACCCAAAAACCTCATTTTAAGTCGTATCCCCTGAGCCATGGGTTAGTTAGGACGTCGTCTCCATTCTCTCCCTCCTGAAGGGGGGGCGGGACACCACACCGAGTCCTCCACCGCACTCCGTCCTGTGAACCGTCGTCGACACGAGACTAAGCGTGTTAACCATAGGTTTGTTATCCCCGTGGAAATATCACGTGTGGATGCCTGGTTGCGACAAAAGCAATCCAGGCTGGTCTATTGCACCTAATGGTTAATTCAAGTCACGCTTACCAGTTCTACTTGCCGCGACAACCGTCCACAGTGACTGTCAGTGACGCGAGACTATGTGTGGTAACCCAAGAGTACCTTTTTGTTGTTATGGCCGTGGGAAGAAGTTCTTGTGATGAAGCCTGGTTGCAACAAAAGCAATCCAGGCTGGCAGTAAATGTATCACTTGAAGAATTAAGGCTCTGTTAAGTCACACCCATAGTAGAGTAACCACATGTGTCCCCAAGTTGAAAATTCCGTTTTAGAAGATTAATTTTATTACAACGTGAACGTGAGTAAATCATATATCCATGCAAATTGTAAATCATTGTATGGAAGCTTGACAAATAAATGTAAGTGCAATTATCTGCCCGTATCTGTGATCCTATCTTATTATTACTAAAGGTAATGACTGATTGGTTATGACATAGTATAACCAATAACTTAGATGGATGTTGAAAATTAAATAAATTCATTAAATCATCATTTATCAAGTATAAATCATGGAATGTCGAGTGGTGGAGTGAACTTCTACGTAGATACGCCATAATCTCCTGTAAGTAATCAGTGTGAAGGTATCGGACTCTACGGTAAGAAATAAGAAATACTACATATTATTATCTTTATATAATATAATCCACTCCTACTACCACGGAACCACCCCAAAACCATGACAAACATGAAATAAATAAAGAAACGGGCATATTATCAAATAAAACATTAATAACAAACACCGAGTTTATTAGGCATACAGGTAGTTCTGCTATAACGCGATAATTGTGTTCTTGTAAAATATCGTGTTATAGAAAATCGCGTAATAGAAATAACAGGGCTTATGGAGAAAATAGGGTTAGGTGCAGATTACTCGAAATCGAAAAAATTTAGTAGTTAGCCTAACACAAAGGATAGCACAGTCTAAATAAATGTTACATTCATATCTAATAATGAAATCATACAGTAAATTTAACACTTTACCTTGAAAAAATATGAATGTAACTTGATGGGGGAGAAGGGTGATTTTGAGGTTGATAACATCAAGCTTCTCTTCAAGTGTTATATCCTTTCTTTTACGATAATCGCCGGGAATTCTATCATCAGAATGCTTTTTGGAGATATTCTTCTTTACCATATTCACAGTTAATACCACAAAATTGGAGAAATAGTAAGCAAAAATCGCGTTATAGCAAACAAGCGATCGCGTTATACAAATATTGTTCCGAATTCATAAATCGCGTTAGAGCAAATTCGCGTTATCAAAACACGCGTTATAGCAGAACTCACTGTACTGTACAGTATACAGGGGTACTTTACATGTTTGAGTGTGTGAATGTTTGAATGTTTATGTGTAGGTGTGCGAGGTAAGTTTTAAACGTAGACTGTTAATTTACCTCTGATGTGCGGTGTTGCTTGCTTGCTGAAGTTGGCATTAGGGGAGAGGGTGAAGGTTTACTGGGGTCATCAGCCACCTCACTCTCCTCACTGCCAGGGTCGTCAGCCACCTCATTCTCATCATCACTGCCAGGGTCGTCAGCCACCTCACTCTCATTATCACTGTCAATTTGCACTGAAAGCTGTTGTTCTCCACTGCCTTCTGTTGAATCGTGCGTTACGATAAAGGTGTTTTAAGGCGCTGGGTCTGGTTGTCAATCCACATGCTCAACATCCGCTCCATACTCTCCATCTCAGCATCACGGAACCTTGTCACCTTCGTAGCCGTCAGTGGCGTTGCAGACCCGGCCATCTCCTTGACCTTGTCGGCGCTTTTAACTATAGAATGCACCGTAGAGTGAGTCAAGCCGTGCACGCGCCCAATCACCGACGTTCCTTCTCCATGTTCATGTCTTTTTGTGATATCCAATTTCACATCCAACATAACTGCCACAAGTGATCTCTTAGCAACATTGCTGGGAGTTTCAGTAGCTGGTCGCTTAGGCATTGTGAGATCACACAAAACACAACTGCAAGATAACACAAAACACACGCCAGCACGTGTGAGACTGAGGAGAGCGGGAGCATATGGCGAAGGAATATGTACACACGCTGTCCTATGCTACAGTTCAGGCGAACGGTTCAAAAATTTTTGCTCCTAAGAATTTGCGAATAAACGGGGCAACCATTGCAAATAGTGGAAATGGGTAGCAATAAATTGATTGCGGATAAACAGGGTTACGAATACCGAGGCTATGAATAACGGGGTTTGCCTACAGTGTAATTTCTTTATGGGGTATTTTAGCACCACCGCCTTCACTTGCATCAGATGGCCTCTTTCCACTCATCTTGAATAAGGGTAATACACTGGACAGTCTTAAATAAGATACGTACAGTATATAATACGATACGAACATACTGTAAGTGTTAAATTCCAGAGCTGGGAGATATAAGCAAACTCAGTCCAAAGGTGTTGATGCCATGTACCCACGATTGGTGGTGGCGAACACCAAGAAACCCACACCAAATATCTTCTTTTTTTTTGTTTTTATACAGTACAATATAAAAAATTTTGTATTGAAAATTTTGAAAATTTACTCCATTCCCATAAGGTCGAATTTATGGGCCGTATCCCAAATTTAGTGGTCGTAATTTAAAAATTCTGTATGGGTGAATTTTCGCAACCCGAGTTTCCATAACATGGGGGACACCTGTATAATACAATTATATTACTTACCTCAGTGTTAGCTCTCCTTGATCTGACTCTTGAGCACGGATCTGTACGCATCATCGTGCTCTTGTCTTCCTCCACATCTTGGTTAGCTTTTTGTTTCTTCTGATGGCTTGGGTTTAAAATTATTCAAATGAAAGTTAAATATTCTTTCAAGAATTAATTCCACTAACTGAATAAATTTCAAGACATAATAGTTCTTAAATATCAACTAAAGTACTTTGTATCCCCCATGCTTAAAATGTGTTGTAAGGGCTCCCCAAATGCCCACAACCAGATTCAGGAGGCAAGCATAAACTGAAAGCTAGCCACTTCACTACATTATTCAAAATAACCATAATATTAGGTTACAAGAGAAAAAATCTACAACTACTGATCGAGGCTTAATCAGTGACGACTAATGAACACTAATGCAAGTGTTCTAAAACTTAAATTATTTAAGCTAAGCAATGAATAGTATAAGTGTATCAAGTGGATGATAAGCCCAAGATTTTAATTTTCACTGTGAAACTAGAAACATTAAAATAAATGATGCAAATAACCACAGTTCATATCTGTACCCGCATATTCTTATTTTCCTATTTCCTTAATAAAAAAACCAAAATTTAAAACCACATAATGGCTAATAACGTACAGAATTTTTTTTTAATAATTTCCTTATTTTTATGGTAGGAAACAAGATTTAAGGAAATGTCAATCCAATTTGGACTTTCCTCTTACCTTGGCCTTCATTTGAAACACTTCATAATCAATCAAGCCCCTTAATTTGTACCACTCTAATTCGAAATTGTTCATAATTCATGTTTTGTGGTTATAAATTATTTATAAAAAAATTTGTAATGCAGTATTCGGTAAAATTTTGAAATACGACACTTAAATATTACGATACAATACAGTGGTCCCTCGGTGAACAAACATAATTCGTTCCAGAGGGCCGTTTGTTAACCAAAAATTTTGTAAACAGAATCCATTGTTTCAATGGGATATTGGGTAAATGGTTCCAACTCACCGAAAAGTACATACATAGTAAAAAAAAAAAAAAACATTAAAGTACACTTACTTTGAGGCGTGTATGTAGAAGGTTCCTGGTTGTTGATGATTAGAAGTGGGGGTGGAGGAGAAAGGAGAAGAGAAGGAAGTGGGGATGGAGGAGAAATCACCTTTCAGGGGACCCATGCTTAATGCAGTCATTTCACCCATAAAATTTTAAGTTCACTAGGTGTAAGTCAAGATTATTTTATTTACTTTTTTTATCCTCTTCGCCACTGATCGGCTTGTTAGCCGCTTGGGCGATCGGTCACGTCTCTTTTCATTCATATTCTTCACCAAAAGATCGGCTCGCTAGCCGCCCGGGCGATCGGTCACGTCTCTGTCACGCACGCATTGCACTGCACTATATATTGTCAATAGGTTAACTAAATTTCAGAATGACCAATAATTTCAATGAAAAATGCAAAATATTCAAGGCACCAACAAAACAGATGTTCACTCCACTGTCAACAGAGCCCAACTGACGCCTGTTGGCCGAGTCAAGCGTCTGATGGGTGCACAAAAAACTAGTTCCCTGTACTGCATATATTATCAATATGTTAACTAAATTTTAAAATGACTAATAATTTTAATAAAAAAATGCAAATATATTAAAGCACAACTTTCTTGATATTTAATCACTGGAAACAAATGTAAACATAAAACAGATTACAGAATTGGCAGACTAGCCTATCAGCTGATCCCCACACAAAACGTGATGTTCGTAAGGATTTCGTTAATCGAAGTTTTGTTCATTAACCGAATTGAAGATCCTTATGGGAAGTAATTCGTTAACCGAAATTTCGTTAATCGAACCGTTCGTTAACCGAGGGACCACAGTATACAGTACTATATTAAAATTTTCATAATTGGTAAAACTTCAAATTCTGAGACATTTGTGAATATACTGTACATTATTTGATGCACAGGTCACCAAGAGATGCAAACTGTGCAGTCTAAATTGGACATCTATTTTAAGAAGTTCCCCCATTGCTATCTCCTCACGCCCCACCAGTGCTGCCTCTTTACTCCCTAAAGATAATCCAATACCTACAACTAGCAAGTTTCCCCTGTACATAAATCTGTCTGAAGAAAGTGACATTGATGACCCACCCAGCCCTGTCTCCTCCTCTGCTTCATCCATTAATATAGTCTCCATGTATACCTGTAAATAGAAAATTATGGGGGCCCCTTGTGCATTCAGCTGACTACATTAAAGGTAAGTGCAAAGTAACACTGTATCCATTCTTCACTACAGTATTGATTTCTTTTACTGTACTGTATTTCATTTTAAATTTTCTATATTATTTTTTGCATTTCCGACTTACGACCTGGATTTGGGTCCCTAACCCCGTCCTAAGTCGGGGAGTAGCTGTATATATTATTTTAAGAAAACTATGGCTACAGGAGGAAACTACATACAAACGTTTTTTCCTAAATACTCCCTGCTAAAATGGGGGATGCATCTTACATGCCATAAAATATGATACTGTATTTTTGGTGTCTGTATAATTATTTATTTTTTATTTTTTATTTGTATTTTTTTTTTCATTTAGTACATTTGCTGGAAGATACAGACAATCAGCATTTTCAGACAGGTGGTCCTCCATTTTAGTCCTTAATAATTACATATACCTGTACTTGGGGTTTATTTTATATTATTATAATGATGAAACAACAAATTTAAGAATCAATGTTAAATGGGCATTATGTTACATTCCGACTTGCAGAACCTGCCACTTTTTTTTTTAAACTGCCACTCAAATACTGTAGTAATCAAGGCTGTCATGATTATACCAATGTAATGACCACGATTGTACATGTTAATTAACATAAAATCAGACGATTCATACAACACTAAATAGCCCACAACATATGTAGCTATGCCTTCTTTATTGAGTCCCTAGTGCACTCCTCACAGTTATATGGGCCAAAGTATTATTGTTGTACATGTTTGGGAATAACTAGCAGAAATATACTGTAGTTGTCCCATGATGAGTAGTGAAACCCATAAATATTGATATTACCAGTAATAACGTTTGTTATGTGGGTTGAGTACAGTACATCATTCGCATGTACTACCAACTGAGTCCTACCTATTATTGTTGTACCTGATTGGGGATAACTAGCAGAAATATAGTTATTTCATGTTGAGTATTGACCCATAAATATTGATATTACCAGTAATAACACTTATGTGGGTTGTGAGTACATCATTTATACGTACTACCAACTGAGTTCTAGTAAAAGTGCCATGTTGTTCATTCCAAAATAACATGTTATAAATAATATGTTAATTTGGGATAGTGTCAAGTGTGTCATAACCATCTATATTGACAATGAAATAATATAACGAGTGTTTAATGTTGTAACCAAGAATTGAAGATCTATTTTGCTACTTATAAAAGTAAGACCTAAGGGTCCAGTCCTATCTGAGCGTGTAAAATAATCATCTTATTTGTCAAAGAAATAATATAACAGTTGTTTAATGATGGAATAAGTAATTGAAGATCTATTTTATGAATTGTAAGGTAAGACCTAAGTGGTCCAGTATTGTCTGAGTGTATTTAATTAACATCTTGATCACTCCTTATTTGGTTCTCAGAAAATAACTACTGTACAGTATTGTAATTCACGTGCCTATGAGCTCGAGTCTATCACGCTACCTCACAGTTAAATGAGGCGTGTTATATTTTAATAATAGTCTGGGTGGTGGCAGGCTACCGTTGTAAGTATAAAAAGTGTTATGGAAGAATGACATGGTTTTCCCAGACTAATCCATGGTATAGAATATAACTAAGGCACGATAATAAATTGAGAGAAAGAAAAGATATTAAATCTAGAAAATACAATAGTATATATGACAGACAAAATAAAGTATTGAAAAATATTAAATTAGAAAATATAAGATGGATACTTAGACAGAAAGACTTTGAAAATAAAATTATTAATATATACATACACAAGAAAAGATAACTAGAAAAACCTGTCTTAAACAGCTATTAATAAATATAGAAAAAAGATCTAACAACAATAAGAAGGAAAGAAAAAATTACTACAACCAAACTTGTCCCCTCCCCCTTACACCAAAACATCTAATTTTAGATCTCCATTTACCTCTCAGGGTCAGGAACTGATGATGCTGACGTACCCGCACCAGCGCACTCTGACTGCTGCCTTGAATTCTGCACATGACCCTTGTGTAAAAAGGATTCAACCTTGTCTGAGGCATGAATCAATTTAAATTCACTTTCCCAAGAGGGTTGCTTAAATCCTACCCATTTCACAAAATATGACGTACAAGTCTGTAATAAGAAATATGATACATCAAATAAATATCAGTAAAAAGAAAGAAAATTTTAGATTATAAAAGGACAAAATCTAAACTTTATATAAAAAGATTTACGCCTGTATTATTAAACAACATCTTCCCTTGAAGAGGGTTGTCTTGTTTCAACCCGAGTTTTAAACTACAGTACACGATTCCTGAAGGTCACCACTGTACAGTACTTAACGGGGGTGGTGCGGTGGTAAAATTAACTAATTCCAATATTATAAAATAATTTTCCAGCCACACCACCCTATTAAGTACTGTACTGCGGTGTCCCTCAGGATTCATTTAGTTAAAAATTCGGGTTGGAACACGACAACCCTCTTCAAGGGAAGATGATGTTTAATTATACGGGCTTAGGTCTCCTTCACCTTCACCCTGGGCCTCTGAAGGACAGATCACCATATGGTAAGAAGGTGCCATTTAATGGGAGAAAATCAGCCCCAAAATTTTTCAGTATTTTAAATGTGTATATCTTGAGTAGTTATGTAGTCGTGACCGTGAAGAAGATCCTTTGCAATTTTATTTGTGGATCACCTCAAGATTTGACCCCCCCCCCATTTAACCAACCTGAAACTTTCTGGGGCAACTCTTCAGGTCATTAATAAAGGATAAAATTGTGAATGATCTTGTTTGTGGTCTCAAATACATCACTGAACTAGAGTTTTAGATGTACAATGTATGGGACTATTTATCCAGCACTGTATATATATCCAGACTGTATATCTGGCATCATGGTACAGGAAAGCCTCCGATAACGACGATTTATATTTGAGACCCTGGTTAATTTAGGACCCAATTCAATTTACACCGTTAATTTCTTCATATTTATGACAAAACTAGAATAAAAAATAAAGTACAATTACATTTTCATATAAAAACTAAATCCCAATATGTATTATACAAATAAAAAAAGAACACGCCTTGTGTGCGGAGGCTGCTGAGCTTGTGAGTGGTGACACCAGCATCACTAGTATAAGCAGTCGCAGCTTGGCGGGCCTTTTGTTTTCACTCATCCGAAAAGGAAAAGGAGAAAAACTTCCTCTGGTTTCGTATGGCATTTCTGCAGCCTTATTCAACATGAGCAAGACAGCAAAGTGATGGTAGTGCTGGTTCAAAAGCTAAAAGAGAGTGAATAAGCTTAGCCGAGACACTAGATGTGTTAAAACTATATGAAAAAGACGAGAGGGTCAGTGGATATTACATGGAGCAAGCAACGAGCAAATTTTCTAAAGTGGGTCCATTAACAGAACGGAGCATTAAAATTAACAGGGACATGAAAAATGCATATGACCTCTACATAAAGATGTATAATGAGAAAAGAAAGCGGCTGTGCAAGGTTCTCTCGACAGCTTAATTAATCGAAGGCCTAAACCACCAACTTCAGGTACAGCTACACCATCAACTTCAGGTACAGCTACACCATCAAATTCAGCATCAGCAGCAGCTTCAACAACAACTACAGGTTCAGTAACAGTTCCAGCAACGGCTATGACATCTTTATGGAAAGCTACAGCTTCAGCCAGAGTTGAACCTGATGACTTCGTCATTTCAGTAAAAACTAGCACAACAACATTCATTGGCTGTCCTTAGGTTTTGACTTTACCACTATTGGTGAGTAGAATTTTATTTTTACATTTGTAAGTATTATTTAACATATATATGATCAGTAATAAGTGTTGCTTTCATATTTTTATGTAGAGAAATGCCGATACGTTTTCACATATACGCACTTACATACATTGTCGTTGAGCAATCCATCTTTTTTCTTTTTCTTTTTTACTTGGATTAACCCACCTGGGCACAGGTCACTGACCCACATCGAGGCCTGGGGGCAAAAATGTAATAGTAATACAATAATAAAAATAATAATTAATAGTACATAGAATTTATAATAAAATACAAAATTAAAAATAAAATAATAATGATAATAATAACAACACTAATACTGTAATAATAATAATAATAATAAAGAACTATAAAGAAATACAAAAATTTAAAAAAAATCATTAGTGAGAAACGAGTTAAGTATGTTACTTTTACTTTTATCCTCTTCACCACTGAACGGATCATTAGCTGCTTGGGCGATCGGTTACGTTCTGTTACGCACTGTTGGCAAGTACTGGACATGCACTGGCTCCTGAAGTACAAGCCAGGCAATTGCAGGCGCTGTAATCTCTCAGGGTAGTTGAGGTGCCGAAGTGCAGGCACCAGTCTGGTGGCCCTCCTTTGGACATTTTCAATCAACTGACAGTCCCGAGTATATCTCGGGGACGAGATGGGGTAACAGTATTTCAGGCGGGGGAAGCACCTCGCGTTTGAAGATTGTTACGAGGGACAGACCGTCTAGATATCTGAACGACCTTATTATAAGGCACAATAATTTAGTTGCTTGGTTCACCTTCTCACAATGGTTCAACAATTTCAGTTCATTGCCAAAATTAAACCACTACCATTATTAACAGCATAATTATATAATGTATACTGTAATATGAATCCTAAAATAATCACATCATTAATTAACATACATTGCCTTTAATCTTAGTCGTTTTCTTCTTTAAAATATTTTCAATTTCTTCACTGAGTATGTTTACTTTACGGAGATTTGATTTGACGACCCTCTTTCCTGTTTGATGACACATAGCAGTATACTGCAAAAGAACAAGAGTTTGATGTACTGTCATAAAATTTATCTAGGTTCCACATAAAAGGAAGGTAAAGCGTGTACGTTCCCTCCTCTGAAATATGGCAAGAGCATTAGAAATAGAACAGACAAGTAATCTTAATATGAGTTGGTTCTAAGCACTGGTTAAAGATGATCAGATTATTCTCCATGAAACACAAGTCAACCACTAAATAAGTACTGTACAGTACTATAAAATTATCGCCCTTAACGGGAGACTAAGATCTACTTTCCATTACCTTTATACATGCTAAGGTTGATCTGCAAACTTTGTTTGGTATAGTGTTCAAATCAACCCACCCTCCCTAACATACATGTGCATGAAACACAAGTAACTACAGTCTAGTCAGTTTTTTAAGCTAACGGAATTTTATAAAAAGAAAGACCGCTGACCTGACTAACTCTTCTTCTAGTAAATCCTTCTGGTCCTTAACCAAAAATATCTTTGATAACTTGTGCACTCCCTATTTGACTCCTCTTCTGATCTGATAACTCTATGGCCAACTCTCCTTATTCTCCACCTTAGACAATTCCAACTCTATCCCTCCTCCTACTGAACCTACTTAACTATAATCTCCACTCGTAGGGTTGCTGGTGTTATCCAATTTGGATGTGAGTAAGGCGCATGGACTGGACAGAATACCCCCTCGTGTACTGAGGGAATGTGCTAAAATTCTGGCCCTTGTGCTTGTTTGCCTCTTTTGCCTTTGCCTCAAAACCCAAACTTTTCCTAATTCTTGGAACCATGCCTCAGTTCAGTCCATCCCAAAGAAGGGTGACCATTCTAATCCCTCTATCGCACCATTGCCTTTACTTCATCCCTCTTCAAGATTTTTTAAACTATCTTAAACTCTCAATTTCTCCATCACCTTTGGTCAGTTCACCAGTAAAGCTTTCAGCAGACGAGAGCTACTGGTGATCTGCTCTCCTACTGCACCCATCTTTGGTCATCCTCTCTGGGATTATAGGGAACTTTCATCTCGGGTAGCTTCAGAAGTCAACGTAATAAAAAAAAATACATTACAGGATATATTCTTTACATGCATTATTTATGTTATTTGTTATTATTTTACAAGTAGAGATAGGTTATATTAATATCGTATTGTAAAATTATTTTAATTTCAAGTTACAAACAAAGTGACTATGAACAGGGTCCTGGAACATAACTGTCTAACTCAGGGACCCCCTGCACCATATATTATAACATTCCAGGGTTACTCATTATTATTGTACTATATACTGTACTATTTATGAAGAATGTGTATTCAACATATCAAGTGAAATACCTGTGTAACTATTTTTGGGTTTACACAGGAAGTGAATTTTAAGTTTATTAAATGTTTATGAAAATGTAACGCCATATTAACCAGAGGTAAAAATGCGAGGTCTATATAAACATAACCCTACTGTATCTTAAGCAGTCCAGACATGAGACCCACTGATGGGCTGTAGGGTCCCATGATCAGGTTCATAATAAAAAATATAAATTACCTCTTTCTGCAACTTGCGAAACTTGTCATTAAACCGATGTACAACATTTATGCTTTCATGAAGGAAATTGGCCCGAGGTTCCCAGGTATCATCAGCAGGGTTATAATTCTTCCATCGTACTCTGTAATACTCCACTTCGCGGCCTGTGTCCTGTAAGCACAAAAAGTATATTTTGCAGAGAAAATAAAGAATACAGCTGTCATTGTAATGACATAGGAAAAACTAAAAATATAATATCTATCCTTAGATTAACAAAAGCAGCTCCTGTGTTGTATTTCATTTCATAGTACAATCAGAGCAAGGAGATTTGTGTATTTACCCACTGAATCTACAGAGCACAACCCAGCTAACCCATGACCTAGATGATTGGCAGAATAATGAAAATTAACATATGTCTCAGAGAAGTCATTGAAACAAAATATTACCACAAAAGGCTTAGAGCTTAGTCCTACAGCATCTTGATAAGCCTTCCCTCACCCCTCTGACTAGAATGGATTTCCATTACCAAACCTTAAACCAACTAAACATTACGATAGAACCCAAGAATCAATTCCCAATTTATTATGGCCTGCCAACAGTCCAAGGACACTCCATTATCACTGTCATCAATGCTTTATAGCCATTTTCCATGTTCGTGTGGGCTGGCAACAATTACCTGATAGCAGCTCTCCATGGTTTCTTGCAGTCTCTCTTGTTAGGTCCTTAACTCTAATGTCCTTTCCTATAACTTCTCCCCCATGTCATTCTTGGCCTAAACCTAGCTCTCCTCCCCTCTACATTTAGGCTCGTGTACCTCTTAACCCAACTGGTTTCATTAATTCTCACCACATGCCCAAATTATCTCGACCTGCCTCTTGACAGAACTTCAGCAATACTGTACTACTCTCAATACCCAGCTAATAAGGCCTCCTGCCTTTCAGTGTCACATTATGTATCCACCTCATCTCATTTCAGTTTGCTCAAACCTGCTTGTCAACCTCTTAAACTGCCCATGTATCATTGCCATACAACATCACACGCTGCATACATTCTTCCTTTCACAGGGAGGGAAGGTCCTCTTGCTGTCAATAAAGGCAGCAGCTCCCTAAACTTCCTCCAGCCACTTTTGACTCTAACACTGAGCAGGCTTAAGCACAACCACTAGCACTGCAACATGTCACTCAGATAACAGAATTCATTGACAGTCGAAGGACATATCACCAATGTTGAGTTTCTCCAGCCTTGTGTGCGCACATGGTTACCTGCACATACAGAACACTTCATGTTAGCAGCATCTCACAGTCTGCCATCTACCCTATTACACCTCTTGTCTACTTACCTTCCACACTCATTGCACATTATGGAGTTGCTGGAGACACCTTTCTTACAGACAGTACAAGGTCAATTTCCATCATGGGTCTCTCACTCACTTGTATATTTAATGTTACTTAGGTAAAAGGAGGTGGAAACAAAATAAAACTTCTATGTTGCTGAGCAGCTGTACCTCAGAGGGTTGGTGGCTAAAAGTTATAAATCTCAGTCCCAAAACTTTCCAACACTGTTCCCTTATCCAAGCAGTATCCAGCAAAGGTTGTTGCCAGGACAAGGCACTTTGTTTTAAATTGTTGTCAGGTATTTTCTCTATAGAATGGTCATCTCTGCAAATTATAAGACTGTACTCTATGTGCAGCCCAATTTCAATAGGCTAATCACCTTACTGGGTAACTATTATTTTTAAAATGTTTAATCTGGATGCTCTACAACAGTACAGTAGGTCAAATTACTGGACATCTGCACAATCAGAATGCCAGTACAGCTCCTCCCCGACTTATGACGGGGTTAGGGAGCCAAATCCAGGTCGTTAGTCGAAAATGCTTATATAATACATAGAAAATCTAAAATGGGAGTCTCTTTTTCTTCTCAACACCACAAAACTCACTTTTAAGCTTGCCAGCCATTTTAAAGTGAATTACAAACAAAAATTTTCTCTGTGTACCGAGGTTGGGACTCAAAAATACGTAATTTGACAAAATTTTGGTACAACTGAGGCAGGTCGTAAGTGCGAGTGGTCGTAAGTTGAGTAGGTCGTAAGTCGGGGAGGAGCTATTCTAAATCAATTAAATTAACACCAAATTTACAATACTGGACTGAGAGTATGCAAGCTCAATGGTGAAGTCCAGTACAGGTAACAAGCGTTTCACGCGGGTTTGATTTAAGCGTTTTTGGAATAACACGATTGTTCAATTAATACCAAAAGCTAATTTATGCGCACCTATTTTTTAAATAACACTCAAGACATTTTAAATTTGCTGCGCGTATTTGCCTGGTCAGCCTGGCAGTGGAGTCGCGTGTGATGCCTGGTGAGGTGCTTGTAAGTTATTACTATTAAATATCGTTGTTAAAAAAATATTAATTAAAATAATGTAATAATAAAGATTGTCACTAATAATGATGAAGAAAATTAAGTATTCTGTACAACAACTGAGAGGACGTCCAGCAAGCTTCCCACGTATCGCTTTCTCGGTTCACACCAACACTACTTCTCTGTGCTCTCATTTGCATTGTTTGTTTATCACGTATCTTTTTAGTGTTAAACGCTGTTTTCCCCATTGAGCATGTCTGGAAAACATCCACCTGCCTCCTCTGGGGCGCCTAAAGCTAAAAAGGCACGAAAATCAATCGCAATGGATGTGAAATTAAATGTGATCACCCGCCTTCAGAGAGGAGAGCGTGTCGGAGGTTGGCCGTGTGCTTGGTTTAAGCGAGAGCATTGTTCGTACCCTGTGTGGTATATGATGGTTCCCCTAACCTGTACCAATTACATGTATTCTTATGGGAAAATTAAATTAATTTACGCATTTTTAAATTAAGCGCTGGTTTTCAAGAAAGTAACACCCGCGTAAAACGAGAGGTGGGCGTACTTTATTGTTCTAATCTCCATGGTTTCGGCTGGTAGATTGTTCCAGAAGTCTACCACCCTTTGCATGAAAAATACAGTACTTGCTTACATATGTTGTGCATAATACTGTGGTGAGTTTGAAGCTGTGTGGTGGTGAATGTTGGTGGTGATGTAAGGAGAAGGGGGGGGGGAATCCATTAGATTTGTATTATTTTTCTTTGTCTTTAACGGATTAATAAATATACATACATATGTGTAAGAGGAATATATATATATATTTTTTTTTTTTCTATGTCTTTTTTCTGTTATTATATACACAGTATAGTCTGGTTTTACGCGGTTAATTAAACCCATGGAGGTTTGCGTATAAAGCGAAACACGTAAATAAAATAACAGAACCTATGGGATTAATTGAAATAAAGACTGGGCCGACTGCCAAACTACCCATTTTTTGGGCTATCGCCGACACAATACTGTACATTGTAGTAAAAATAATATCTTAATTTTATGATGGTATGCACACACAATATATATGAGAAATATCAATAATATTAGGTTTTTTAACACTTACGTTAGTAGAAGAGATGGCTGGGCACACGGGGATGGGGGGCTGGTTCCGAGGCAGAGGGTAGATTATTGGCCCTCACCTGTCTCTCTATCCACCACAGAGGCTAGCAGGGCCTCCTCGTCAAACCCCTCAAAGTCCACATCCTCACTATCACTGACTTGGGCTGGCTGTGGTGGTTGGCGGGTGAAGAATTCGGTGATGTTTTGTTGACGGCTAGCATTGATGTGGTCGCGATACAGCCGAACATAGAGCTCCAGGGATTGCAACAGAAGGTTATTAGACACTTTGAAGAGATGATTGACTGGGTCTTTGGCAAGGATGAGCTTCATTTTCTCAGCTAACTCGATGACCTCCTTCACATCAGCATGTGTTAGTTTCTGCTCTTGTTGTTCTGTTCCACCTCACTGTTCACTGAAGTCATCATCTTCCAACATCTCGTTCATATTGTCTGGTCAGATCCACCTGTCTCGTGCCTTTTTCTAACTCGTGGACGATCTTGTACTTTACCTCATAGCTTAAGGCACATCGCACCTTCTTGGGCTTGGGGCAGCTTGGGTTAGGTAGTTCAGGGCTTCTCAGGGGTGGTCCACTGGCTAACTGCACGTAAGGCGTGGATGTTCACTGGTCTGTCCCTCTCCTGGTTTGACGACTGTTTCGTTCCCGACGTTAAGAAATTCTGCGAGCAACATAATGTTCCATTTAACATTTTGTTGCTCCTTGACAACGCACCAGGACACTCGCCCCTACTGTTGGATCATCACCCCAGTGTAAAAGTGGTCTTCCTTCCTCCCAACACTACGTCATTAATCCAGCCCATGGACCAGGAGTTGATATGCAACGTCAAGGCTGCATTCTCTGCAAAGAAGTTTAAGCTCCTGAACGACTACACCAACACCAAGGATGAGTTGCGTAACCTTCCGAGTGGCACAGATAGCGAGAGCGTCGAGGATCCAGAACAAGAGTTGGCGGAGCATGAAGTGCAAGTTAAACAGTTTTGGAAAAGTTTAATGTCAAGAAAGCTGTTGATTTCTTGGTGGAGGCATGGGGAGCAGCTGTCTGTGGCAATGATTCGTCACGCATGGCGGCATGTGTATGCAAGGTATACCAGGTGGGAGGCAGAGGCAACCTGTGACTGGTGAGGTTCAGTCTGTTGCAGTGGCAGTGGACCTTGCAAGAGAAGCTGCACAGATTGTTACAGCTGCAGGCTTCTCCGAGACCACCAATGACGACATCATGGAGGTAATCAGGGATCCTGAGGTGACTGTCGACGAGATGTTGGAAGACGATGACGTCAGTGAGGAGGCAGGTGGTGCAGCAGCAAGAGAACATAAGTTAACACATGGTGATGTAAAGGATGCCATCGAGTTTGTCGAGAAACTCAAGCTCATCCTTTCCAAAGACCCTCTCAATCACCGATATGAAGTCTTCAATAACCATCTAAACCAAAGTATGGAGCAGTACATCAAGATGTATCACGAACACATCAACGCTAGCCATCAGCGTAACATCACCGACTTCTTCGCCCGCAACCCACCACAGCCAGCCCAAGTCAGTGATAGTGACTTTGAGGGGTTTGTCAGGGAGGCCTTGATATCTGTGGTGGATACTGATAGTGATTCACCTAAGGGCCACTAATCTGCCCTCTGCCTCGGAACCAGCCCCCATCCCCGTACAGTGAGTTCTGCTATAACAAGTGTTTTGATAACGCGAATTTGCTCTAACACGATTTATGAATTCGGAACAATATTTGTATAACGCGAACGCCTGTTTGCTATAACGCGATTTTTGCTTACTATTTCTCCAATTTTGTGGTATTAACTGTGATTATGGTAAAGAAGAACATCTCCAAGAAGCGTTCTTGTGATAGAATTCCTGGTGATTATCGTAAAAGAAAGGATATAACACTTGAAAAGAAGCTCGATGTTATCAACCTCAAAATCACCCTTCTCCCCCATCACGTTACATTCATATTTTTTCAAGGTAAAGTGTTACATTTACTGTATGATTTCATTATTAGATATGAATGTAACATTTATTTAGACTGTGCTATCCTTTGTGTTAGGCTAACTCCTAAATTTTTTCGATTTCGAGTAATCTGCACCTAACCCTATTTTCTCCATAAGCCCTGTTATTTCTATTACGCGATTTTCTATAACACGATATTTTACAAGAACACAATTATCGCGTTATAGCAGAACTACCTGTATGCTGACCCATCTCTTCTACTAACGTAAGTGTTAAACCTTGATTTTTCTTTTACCTGGTACAGTATATTATTCTCTTAATGATATTTCTCTTTATTATGTTTGTGTGTGCATACCATCATAAAATTAAGATACTATTTTTACTACAACGTATGTAATGTGTCGGAAAAAGTGGAGTTTGAGGGTCGGCCCAGTCTCTATTTCAATTAATCCCATATGTTCTATTATTTCGTTTACGCGTTTCTCGTTTTACGCGGACCTCCACAGGTTTAATTGACCGCGTAAATGAAGACTATACTGTAGTCCAGTATATTGAGGGTTTATTGCGATTCCACCAGACTTCACTCCACGTGAACAGGACTAACTTCAAACTACTGTCATTACCTAAACCAGTTTCAGCCACCACATTTGAATACTGTAAACTCAAATAATTAACAATTTCATATCCACTCTGTTGATGTAAACACATACAACCTCTCAGAAAACAAGATAAAGAAACAAACTACAACTACAGAACACCACACTTATCCATGAACATTTACAATCATACTCTTAATTTTTCTTATTACAGTAGTACTATATACTGCCACAAAAACCTGAATCATCACACAGACACACAAATATGATCCCATTCACGTGAAAAAATTCAACCCACCTCCCTTATTTTTTTGGCCATGACACTGAAAAAGTTTATTTTGCACTTATAAAACTCAAGTTACCAAACAACTTTCTATGGAATGAGCATAAACACAAAAGTACAATACTATTTAACTGTACTGTACATACTGTACCATGTCGGTACTGTTGGGATAAACAGGTACTATACTTACATCTTCTATCCATTTAATATCCACGACTTTCTCCACCAGAAAAATATCTCCCGAGTCAGTTTCCTCCACCACCTTACTGCCACTTGCCATCTTTGCCAAAGTTCCTAGTGGTTTCATAAAATATAGAACAGATTAGTCCTGAAATTCCATTTTACAATTAAGGTAAGCTTAATCAACTTCACAGCCAAGAGGGCACTTATGGATTGAAACAAGTTACCAGATGTCAGTACACCAGTAATGTTACCAAACAATTTAAAGCTAAAACAATAACAAAATACATGAAGGTACAGTAAGAGAAGAGAGCGAGTTTCTATATTATTAACCACAGAAAGTTGTACTTTACTGTACTCTAAGTACGTATACTGTATTGTTTTATTGATCCATCAGTTTCAGATAGTCCAAGAGCTAATACAGTACTCTGAAAACACCAGCAATCAATCCTAAATCATATACTATACGTAATGTACTGTACCAGCGTACTGTATTGTGCAATCAAAATCGTAGGTAGTTTGGGTGGGTCATCTCTCCATAACTATTTATTTCTGCCAGAAATGAAGGTCAGATTCAGTAAAGATTTGGGAGAGGATGTAATCAGAGAAAAACAAATGTTTTTTCTCATATTTTTGATGGTGATTTAAAAGAATATGAACTTAGTTTTTTACACCAATGTATTTTTATGGATACATGACCCACTAGCAATGACGATGGTTGCACATAGTGGGCTGGGGTTTGAAGACGAGTGAAATTGTGGGGTAAAAATGTACATACAGTACTGCATACACATACACACACAAAAAGTCAAACCTTTGGTAACCTGACCAAACCTTTCTTAAGTTAAATTGGACCTTATTATAAAGTAGCTTACCTTATTTAACTGATAGAGGAGTGTAGTGGACGTCTCCCCTACAACTGCGTAGCCACAGCCACCACCTGCTACCGCCTTCCCTAGCAACCAACCAGATGTTACCGTATCTTAGCAACGGAACTAGTCACCGGCGACTTTCTGGGTTTTCCCAACATGATTCATAGAGGACTGGCGGCTGCTGATGGGTATATAAGCTCTGTCTCTCCATTGAGATTGATTCTGACCATTCTTCTTGAACAAGCAACACCTCCTCCTCCGCCGCTGCCTGGCTGCCTTCGCTTCTCCTCGCCTGCCTGGCGGTCCTCGCTCCCGCCAGCGAGCATGGCGACCCACCAGCTGTCCTTCTCTGAGCTTCCTCACCAACCAACTCTCATTCTGCCCATCTTCCTGAACAAGCAACACCTCCATTCTTCTTGAACAAGCAACACCTCCTCCTCCGCCGCTGCCTGGCTGCCTTCGCTTCTCCTCGCCTGCCTGGCGGTCCTCGCTCCCGCCAGCGAGCATGGCGACCCACCAGCTGTCCTTCTCTGAGCTTCCTCACCAACCAACTCTCATTCTGCCCATCTTCCTGAACAAGCAACACCTCCAGCACCAGACTGTCTATCATATAACTTATAATATACAAGAAAACCACATTAGAGTTTCCATCCATCCTGAGTGCTAGACAACATTAATATCTCGATACCCCTACAGGAGCATTTATAGATTCTCTTCTTTTTGTATGTGTTTGTACAAAACCAGGTAGGTAATTTATCTGCACAAGAGAGCAATCAGGGTGACCATGTTTAGTATTTTCATGCTAAATCTAGCACTTGTGGAGGTATTACTTTTTACTTTCACCTTTATCCTCTTCACCACTGATCGGCTCGTTAGCCGCTTAGGCGGACGGTCATGTCTCTATTACTCACTGTTGGCATGTACTGGGCATGAACTGGCTCCTGAATATATCGGAACCTGCTCCAGTGTTGGCCAAATCTGGCCTTGAAAGAGCTCACACTCGGTGCCGTCACAACACTCCCTAACATATCGTTCCAAGAGTTCATAACTCTCACTCCGAAAAAGTTTGTCCCCACTGTTTACTGGACATGTCGCTTCTTCATCCTTGAGCTGTGACCCCTTGTGGGATGGGAGTCCGCCAACTCCAGGTATGTACATTCGACCGAGTAGTGCCCTCTGCGATGTTTATCCACTTGGATTAGGTCGCCCCCTTGCCCACCTGTAGTAGGCAGTTGCAGACGCTCTAATCTCCGAGTAGCTGAGGTTCCGTAGAACAGGCACCAGTCTGGTGACCCTCCTTTGAACATTTTCCACATAGGAAATTTTTTCACCTTCAATCAGATTAAGTAGCACTGTACAGTACATGAATTTCATCCTTTATATATAGAATAGGTTCAAGAACCAAATGCATGAAAACCGAAAAAAAGGAATTTGCTCTGGCTATAAACACAAAACCCAGGAATATGAAGCCTATAAAATTTAAAACAAAAGATAATTGAGCCAATGTTTATTTTAAAGTTAACCAAGCCTGGAGAATGGACGAGTTGACGGTCGGATTTTTTTCGTAAGACGGCAGGTCAATGGGTAAAGAAAACGCTTAAATTCACTATGGTAATGATATTTTTAAATAAATTGGGCCAAAAAGTGTCAAATATAAGGGTTAAGGTTGCTAAAAAGTCACATGACTGCAAAAAGCTCTGTGATTGGTTGTGACGTCACTGGTTGGGGGCAAGCTTCCCAGTGGGAGGCAGCCAGCTGTAGTTGTCCAACCTTCTCGGCTTATTGGCTCAGTAAATAAATATTATTAAATAATTAATTGTGCTTTAGGGGGGGGCCAGTGGGTAGAACCATACCGCTCTTGCCTCGCAAGCGACATGTCACGGGTTCAATTCTCGGGCCGGTGGAAAGTTGTTCAGACACTTCCCAGCCTCCCTTGGTCCCTGTTCACCTAGCAGCAAAATAGGTACCTGCTGTAAATCGAAAGTTGCGAATCCATATTCAGGGACAAGTTGTTGGAGATTCCAATTACTTGCTTAGACATAAACCATTGACTCTTCAGGCTTCTACGCCCTTAACTCCTGAGACATAAAGGCAAGCATGAACATTGCATGCTTCCCTGTTGGGCACTGTAAATGCTTCTGAGCTTCACCTTACACAAGGATGTAAGGGGGTGCCCCCCCATCTGTCACCCCATCTGGTCCCCGAGATATGCTAGGGACTGTCAGCTGGTTGAAAATGTTCAAAGGAGGGCCACCAGACTGGTGCCTGCACTTCGGCACCTCAACTACCCTGAGAGATTGGAGCGCCTGAACTTGTCTACCTTATACTATAGACGGGCAAGGGGCGACCTAACTGAGATATATAAGCATCTCAAGGGGCACTACTCAGTCGAGTGTCCTTACTTGGAGCTGGCGGACACTTGCCCCACAAGGGGTCACAGCTCAAGATTGAAGAAGCCGCAGGTCCAGAAAACTGTGAGGGCAAACTTTTTCGGAGTGAGAGTTGTGAACTCTTGGAACAATCTGCCAGAGAGTGTTGTGACGACAACGAGTGTGAGCTCTTTCAAGACCAGACTTGACCAACACTGGAGCAGGTTCAGGTACATTCAGGAGCCGGTGCATGGCCAGTAATTGCCAACAGTGTGTCACAGAGACATGACCGATCGCCCAAGCAGCTAACGAGCCGATCAGTGGTGAAGAGGTTAAAAGTAAAAGAAATCTTTACAGTATCATCCAAACAACATCTGAAAATTTGGTGCAACTCCATAGTCCTTTTGGTGCTAACCGTCTGCTCCACCATTAACATTTCTTTGCATACAATGCACGTTGACATGAAATTAATGCCATATGATCATTTTTTCGCCCTTTTTTACTCTATAATACCTGTCAACTTCCATGCTCTGCCCACTATATGTGATTTATGATTGTACAGTACACAGAGGAAAAAAGAAGATAAAAGAAAAGTTGTTGTATCGCTTTTAAAGTTACTATCATCCAAACAACAAATGTGGTTAAATATGAAGAAGCCACCAGTCCAGAAAACTGTGAGGGCAAACTTTTTTGGAGTGAGAATTGTGAACTCTTGGAACAATCTGTCAGAGTATTGTGACGGTACTGTGTGTGAGCTCTTTCAAGAGCAGACTTGACCAGCAATGGATCAGGTTCAGATATATGCAGGAGCCAGTGCATGCCCAGTACTTGCCAACAGCATGCAACAGAGATGTGATCGATCGCCCAAGTGGCTAATGAGCTGATCAGTGGCTAAGAGGATATAAGTAAAAGTACATAAAAGTAATATAAACGCCGGTAAATGTTTAGTTTTGATCATCCCTGGAATTTTAGGAATTTAACCATTGGAATTAGCAGTTTAGACAATTCCTAGACAATTTTCTACTTTAGTATTTTCACGTGAAATTTATATTTTTCCTGTATTTTAATACTAAAAAATACAGAAAACTAAATTTTGAAAACCTGACCTAACATGTCCTAACTTTTAAAAATCCTCAAACTATTAAAGTTTACTTAGTTTTCATGTTTAGTAGAGATGGTGCTATTTTTGGTTTTCTGTGTGTTGGTGTTTTCGGTGTTCAGATAAAGTGGGATCCATAAAGCCTAAAGTGATTCTTAACATTTTTTACAAGGTAGGAAAGGTTAGGTAAGGTTTTTGAAAGTTTGTTTGGTGTTTATCCCACATCAATATTTGTTTAATGGCTGTGGCAATATTTTTTTAGGTTAGGTCAGGTCTGGTATGGTTAGGTTAGGTTTGATTTGGTTAACTTAGGTTAGGTTAGGTTTCAACAATGATTTGGAAGTTGTAATCGTGATGAGAATAGGCTGGGTTTTTTTTATATACAGTACAGTATTTAGGCATTTTATTCAAATCTGACCTTCGTTTCGGCATTTTTGCAGTAGTTCACACAACTTTCCTACCCCAAATGTATTATCATATTCGAAAAAGACATCTAATTTTAAGATAATTTTCTTCCATTACATAACCGTCACAAACGTATAATAACAGAGATAGCACATGCTAAATCTTTCTCTATTTTCTTCCATTAATCTTCTGCCATTATCCCCCTACCCGCCCTCCCACTCTGCGTGTTTCCTTCATAAATCATCATGCACATATGTTCCCGTATACATCACGCAGCCAATCAAAAGCATTTTTTTTGCCACCAATTAAAATGAATTGTGGTTTAATTCACGGTATTTTTTGCCCAATCAGATTCGAATGTGATCTTGGGTCTCATATTTTGAAATTCAAATTCATTTCCAACCATGGAAGTCTGCAATGGGTGTCACTTCAATTAAATGGAGTTGATTGTGCATTTTGGGTTAAAGAACCGAACAAGCTATAGCAATTTTTAGTTCTCATGGTGTTCTCCCGACCTCAGTAAAGTGTCCTAAGTGTAAGAACGAGTGTAGGGTAGGTTAGGCCAAGTTAGGTCATCCCCCAAAAAGGTTCGGTTTTTATGTTTTTCTAGAGTGTTTTGGTGTATTTTGCATTCGCTTGACCATGACTCAGAAAACGCCCCACCCAAAACCCGTGATAACTAAAAAAAAATAGGCAATTTCTGACGGAAATCAAGGTCAAAATCAATCAACACACACAAAAATACACTAGATGAGCATAGTTTTGACTTTTTAAGAGTTGTGTGAACTACTGCAAAAATTTTTTTTTCGCTAAATTGCCCCCAAAATGAGTTAAATTTCACTAAAACACACCTCAAAGCACACACACAAAAAACTATATGGCTAACATATATTAGTTGCCAAGACTTGCTTATGTAGAGTCTTATATAGGGAGAAAAAAAAATAATTTATTTTGTTTCCGTCCGAAAATTAAATTTTTCGAGTATTTTAACCGATACAATTACCCACAATATTAGTTTGTTTGGTGTTATTTTCAATGTTTTACCAGACATTTTCCCTTTACTTCATAGCCCTGCCCACTAAGAAATATTATTGATAATTTTAACGGTTAAAATACTTGAAAAATACTTATTTCCCGACAGAAAACCCGAAGAAAGGTGTCCTAGAATTGTCTAAACTACTGATTCCATAGTTAAGTTTCTAAGATTCCTTGGATGACCGAAACTAAATTAATACTTAAACGCCTTTGGTTGTTAACCGTCTCTACACCTACCAAATTGCCTGATTGTTTACTACTGTTGTATACCTACAAAGTCTATGTACACCTGTATTGCCTACACAGATGCTGAATTGTATACCTGCAGTCTACATACATGGCAAACCAAATGTAAACTTGTATGACGATTTTACTATAAAAAAAAAATTAAATGAGTTGTGGATCTCCCTATATGACTTGACAAGTTGACACAATTTATAATATGCCATACGTACTATACTTAACCCTCCTCGGTTCGGAGTCCTCGTCACCTGTCAACTGAGGAACCGTATTTATTAAAGTCCACTATTCTAATAATCTTGTTAAAATGATGTTTCAGGTTTTCAGTGGCAACTTGTAATAAAGACGTGAATATTATTACTGTTACAACTACCACTGTGTAACATATGACTAGTTGCCAGATACAAGACTAGAAACTGTAATAGTGCTGCTACCTAGTGGCGAGAAGCATTACTGTAAGATATTTTATCGACGAATAGCAAATAATTCATAAATAAAAGTAAAACCAAGGGAGTCTTACTTAATTATTGTGTACGTATAATGATAATACTATTTTTCTATTGTTCGACATTACAGTTTCATTCTCTGAGGCTTTATGTTTTTGACATAACAGCTACTACTCCTAAATCTTGCATCATAAATTCGGCAGACCAACCAAATTCATGACCACTTAGATTTCTTTACCCTATAAAAAAAAAGCCAGACATACGAGGAAACTTTTCATTAAATTTCAAAATCCGTGCAAAAAAAGGTACAGTACGAACTGAGAGTTCTATCTTTTCTATTTTTTTTCAATCATTGAATTACTAGTGTAGCTGTGTAGTAGGTAGTACCGCCTGGGAAGATATTGGAAACGTAGTGTTGTCTAATGGTAGACACTGCTGCCATATGGCATCATGAAAATTGTGACTAAAAAGTCCCAGGTTGGTGGTCTGTCTTTCTGCCTCATTTACACACAGTTGCAGGGTTTCAATTGTTTCTCTTTGACAACGCAACATGCATATGTCGTTTCTCACTATTGATCTTTTTTTAAATTTTGTATTTCTTTATGGTTCTTTATCATTATTATTAGCCTACTAGTGTTGTTATTATTATTATTGTTATTATAATTATTTTTTTATTATAAATTTGATTTACTATGAACTTATTATTATTATTATTGTTATTATTATTACATTTTCGCCCCCCAGGCCCCGATGTGGGTCAGTGACCTGTGCCCGAGTGGGCTAATCCTGTAAAAAAAAAATACTAACCTTGTTAGACGCAACCTCACTTGTTGAAGTGCAGTACATTAATACATTATAACGTCAACCTATTGTTGAGTATATAGATTAATAGTCATAGGTACCGCCAGTGGTGTTGAGTCAGAATGACATAGAAGCCATTTGATTGAGAACATTTGCACACAATTGCACAGTACAGCAGGGTCGGATTCAGGAGTGGGCAAAGTGGGCAGCTGCCCAGGGGCCTCCACAATCTGGGGCCTCCACATGTGCGGTAGTAGCTATATCAGGGCTGGTCGACTTGAAACCACATGAATGACTCCAGTCATGTCTCACTTTTGTGTGTGTGTGTGTGCGTTGGGAATTTGTACACTATCAATAAATATACAGTTAATTAAAAATTTCTCAATGTTCTAATTTCCTCAATATAACTGCATATGGCTTCAAAATTCTCCAAAGAAGTGTTCAAATTTCAAAATTATCCCGGGGGTCTTACAGCGCCCCCCGGAACTCCCAGATGTTTAGGCTCGCTTCACTCGCCACCCCATCCTCTTGGGTAGTTATAATGAGGGGGGCCCTCCACAAAGAGGCTGCCCATGGGCCTCCACAGGTCTAATAAATCCGGCACTGCAGTACCGTACTTGCTTAGCTTTATAAATTCCCCATTCGAATACATCCTTGATATATACATCAGATTCAAAGATTTTTCATTGTATTTATTCAGTGAACAGTTAACTTATTGGATAAATCTAATAAGTGAGCTCAATAGGCATAAGGCGTTTTTGGTTTACTATCCATTGCGTCTGCTATTGTGTTGGAAATATTAGAATGAAATTCCCTGGACTTTCTCTTGTAAGATTCGTGTGCCTAACAGAACATGTACATCCGCGAAATACTTTGATTAACAAAGTCAATATCTTACATCCTAACGGTCACATGCAACTTTTGAACATACACCAGGGAATCAGTGAAGCTCTTGTATATACTGCACTGTATATTGTAAGCTACTAGATGCTGTATGAAAATGTTTATACACATAAATTTATATTTTAGGAATACTAATTAAAATATTAACAAATGTTAATAAGGTAACTTTTGCATAAAAACATGAAAATTCGCACTTTAGGATTTCATTTGATGAAACACAGGTTTGGCTTCGTCAGGTGGCGGGAAAAATGTCCATACGTGGTTAATGTTAGTTGGTTCTCTACTTAACATTTTGTGGTGGTTCTCTCAACGTTTTCTTTCGGCAACTGTGATATAAGCTGTCAGCAGTACTCGTACTTTTACAATGAACACATGGATTGTATGAGGTAAGTAACATTTCTGAAACTTGATAACTTTAATAGTGAGGTTTGGAATGTATTTTCAGGGTTAGTCCCAAACCACTCTCACCATTTTCTTGTGCCCGATCATTTAGGTATAATTCGGCTATTCTACCCACTCTTCGGTAACTGGGCGTATGCTAGCCACTTGTTTTGATTAACCTCAAGTTGGGCTTGACCTCACGGTCTAACAATAAGTCTGCAGCCCCAGGAACGTGGAGTACATTATTTATTATGACAAATGATTAATCAGATGTGATATTCGTTTCACATTTACGATATTGAGAGAACTTACATATAAGACAAACCAAAGAAAAAATGAGCATTAATTGTACGAAATAGTGAATGTATGTTTCCGTGCATTTTAATTAAAAAAGGATGGCAGGCCTAAATTTATTCTCCAGTTATCTAGAAAGGGAGATGGCAGATGAAATTCAGATTCGCTACGTTTTTAGACGGTGAACAAAATAATAAAATAAAACGCTGGCAAAACTTTTTACGATAAAATTATATATATTATATATATATAATATATATATATATACATATATATATATATATATATATATATATATATATATATATATATATATATATATATATATATATATGCAAGTAAATGTATCTAGGTATATGCTGATATATACTATACTGATATATACTCACCCCTGAAGATGTGAATTACACGAAAGCGCTTGGGAACTTCGTGTTTCTTCTTTCCTTGTGGTTATCAGTATATATATATATATATATATATATATATATATATATATATATATATATATATATATATATATATATATATATATCCTGGATCACGCGTACCTACAGTGATTTATTTGCATATATATATATATATATATATATATATATATATATATATATATATATATATATATATATATATATATATATATATATATATATATATATATATATATTAAAGAACTTCAGCATGTGCCTAAAAAGTGCAGGTACTGTAATAACGATAGTGACCAAGGATATCCGATAAAGTTATCAGATGCTTATTTCCACTAGGGTCCTTTGCTTAGGCTTGGTTACTAATCAGTCATGGTATAGCTACAGTAGTAAAAGTGAAAGTGTTTCTTAATAAATAAATCAAGCATTGCATTGTGCTTGGACTATCCGAGGCTGACGGATCACTTGAACAGTACAACATTCTGTGGTTAAATACAGAAACTCACTCTTCTTTTGCTGTAAAACCATCTGTTATGTCTTTAAGTTTTAGCTTTGAACAGTTTCGTAACATTTCTGGTTGAACCTAGAAACTTGGGTCTCGATCATTGCCTGACACGTATTATCAGTGGGGTACCAATGAAATATACCCTGTACATATGTATAATGATAGTAAAATTTTGTTTAAACAGGACTATGCCTTAAAAAATATTTATGGTTTCATTCATATTACATGTAATAAAAATTACTGTACAGTATTACACATTATTAACTTTTACTTCTGTAAAACACTACAAGTAATTTTGGTGGTTTACTGTTACCCCTGTTAATTTACATTACTGATGCAGAAGGTATTCTGTGGCCATCACAATGTCATAAATTTAACAGTGTAGAGTGGAAGAGTGATAGTAGCTACTGATCATTAACACCCCTAACGGTGTTACTTGACCGCTAATAAAAGGTCACAGTACAGTTATGTCTAGACTTAAGGAGTTACGCACCATGGGCGCAGCTCATACACAGTTTGTATGTCCTGCAAAAGATGTATCCAGGGGCCTCATCCAAGCATTCAGTAACATTTCTTGCATTACATATCTGGCGGAAACCCTTAGTTAAGTAGAATTTAATTAATAAGTATCTTCACGACATAAGCGGTAATTGTAATTATGGTCAGCTGTATCATATGCCGTAGTGTTTAAAGAAGACAGTGAATGATGTGAAACCCATAAATGTGTACTATACAGGAGGGTATTGTTTCATGGAACTTTGGAACTGCCTGTATTAACCAGTTAGTAAGAATGGTTGCAAGTTGACAACAATCAAGTTTTAGGCAAAACTAATTCTTTCTACTTTGTTATATGTTTCCCACTTTAGTATAGTTACTATGTACAGTACAGTACTATTTATTGTGGAAAGAAATGAAAACACCTTTTATCACAATATTTAGACTTGAACAATAATTGATCACCAAACTTAACTTTGATAAAGATAAAAGCCATATAAATGTCCATGGTATAAAGGAACAATGATTCAAATAAATGTTATGTATTATACTGTGCGTGCAGTACGGAACGAACATTCCCAGATTTGACCAACACTGGAGCAAGGGTCAGATACATTCAGGAGCCAGTGCATGCCCAGTACTTGCCAACAGTGTGTAATAGAGACGTGACCGACCGCTCAAGCGGCTAACTAGCTAAGCAGTGGCGAAGATAAAAGTAAAAAGTAAAAAAGTGAACAGTACTCCAGTGAGCGATTCTTGTTTGGCTCTCTTGTTGTTAAACACTTCAAAACTACATTGCCAAGTGAGGTTTAAAATTTACATTTACTGTGCTAAAAAGGCAAGTGTTACGACCCTCCTTTCACCACTTACCCAGCTACACCACTGGTTACCAGTGGTGGCCAGTGTCGTATATACAGAAGCAGTAGATATCTCACAAGTCTCGTCGAATTACCACTGGCTGTCCCGCCGGTCTCCAGTAATTTCCTGACGATCGGTATCAGTGTACAGACAAACAGCAGGCAGGTAGATTTCCACCAGGTCACAGAAACACACTTGTGCACTGTACACAATTTTCAGCCTTCTGGCTGCGATGCTCTTTCAATAAACCGTTAATTATTATTATTATTATTATTTATTAGTCGTCTTTAATTATCACCTAATCTTCACAAAACTGTTCACAGGATAATGGTTTCACAGCTGAACTTCTCACTTCGAATATATAATCGGCACACTACCAGAGAACAATTCCTTAGTCTTTTCACTTTTTATTGATCCCAACAATTCCACAAAACTTGCACAACAATTATCTTCAGTTGTCCTACTAGGCTGGTACTTTGCACTCTGAGAAGAAACGATCGACTTTACTCAACTATTGGCATTGTAGTCATGAGTTATGAGGTGAAAAGGTTATTAGGGATTGAAGAAAAGAGGTGAAACTGACATACAGGAGTAGAAAGAATCTGGGCTCAACCAGATCGCTTCATCTTATATATTGTTTTTTATCTTTGTTTTGCTCCCTCGGGTCGTCAGACCTTTGTATTAGTATTGGTTTATTTATATGGTGCTGCTTATTATACTTCTTACTTCGTATTTTTTTTACTGTGGTGGAGTTAGTGAGGCCCCCCACCCCCAGGTCCTTGTGTGACTGAGAGGGTAGTCACTCTATTTTTATTTATTTTTTTCAACTAGGCAGCCAGCTGCCACTTATATACTTCATCAGCCGCCTCTCGAACATCCTAGCACCACCCAGAGATGACTGGGTGGTGCTAGAACGTTCTACTCTGATCGAGGCTTACAATAAGAAGTAAATCGTAACAAGAATGATGCAATACATTCTATAATAATCTTACATGAGTAAAACATCAATATGTACAAGAAAATCTCCCTAAATTTGGCAAAATAACTGCTGCTTGGGTCAGGAAGAAATCAAAACCGAGTTTACAAACATTATAACACCAAATTATGCCTCGGCATAACACAATGTTGAAACGAACGTGTAAACCAGAATATTTTAATAAGGAATTATTTTGCCAACTACATCATGTATATTAATGACCCAGTGAAACATAACTCATTATCCACGATGACAATGTTTCATAGGAAAAGGTAAAATATTATAATAGCGACCCTCATGTCAACACTCGGGTATCTGCTCGCCGTCATCCCATAATTTTCATTATAGCTTAGTGAAGGATATTTATTTGTGTAGTATTTTCGTATTATCCGAAAGGTGTAGAATAATTAGGCGTAAAATAGAGCAAATAAAAATTATGAAAAACGCAAAATTGCCGCGCTGAGGGTAATAATGGAATAAGTGTATAACCTCCCACCCCCCTTAAAATATTTTCCTACCAGACACCGTGCTGTGGTGTAGACTACATTTATTATAATTGGGTCTTGTTCTGACAATAGTGGATATGGCACATTAGCAATAACTGTACACGACAAAAAAGGTTTGTTTAAACAGTGAGTACAACCTTATACAGTACAATGCGGATACGACTTGGGCCTGCTCTCAAGATAGATACGGCAGGTGTGGCCTATATACACTTAGTATGTATCATACATACAGTAATTGTTGTGGTCTGTACACACACAAGTTAGTTGTCTACACGAGTGTGGCCTACATGGTTATTGTAGTTCTTACAGATGGGTTTCCTTTACGTGTAATCGTGTAATAGAAGTTAGGTTCAAAATAATACTTTAAAAATCTATTGCATGTCTAACAAATCTGCTTAGTCTAACAAATCTGCTGACGTTTTTTTAGGAAAGTCTTCGAGGTAGTAGATAATGACGAAAATTACGATGTTATTTACTTAGACTTTAGCAAAGCATTTGACAGAGGCTTCTGAGAAAAATTAAGGCTCATGGTATCGAGGGGAAAGTTTTAAATTGGATAAAATCATGGCTCACCGATAGAACGCAGAGGGTCAGCGTAGATGGTGTTAAATCTGAGTGGGGTCGTGTAACCAGTGGGGTTCCCCAGGGGTCAGTACTAGGCCCACTCTTGTTCATAATCTACATAAACGATCTAGATACTGGGATCAGCAGTGACATAAGCAAGTTTGCGGATGACACCAAAATAGGGCGGCAGATTAATTCAGGGCAGGATGCAAATGCATTACAGGAGGATCTAAATAAACTGCAGGGGTGGTCTGAAAAATGGCAAATGAAATTCAACACCAGCAAGTGCAGCGTACTTAATATTGGAAGAACAAATACTGCTAATGTATACAGCCTTAACAACATCAACCTAGAGAAGTCGACTTTTGAAAGAGACCTAGGGGTACTTATAAGCCCGGACCTACGGCCTAAAAAACAGTGCGTTAATGTTCGAAATAAGGCAAACAGAGTATTGGGTTTTATATCTAGAAATGAAAGTAATAAGAGTGCAGAGGTCTTATTGCAACTATATCTTGCGCTAGTCAGGCCGCACCTCGACTATGCGGTTCAGTTCTGGTTCCCTTATTATAGAATGGATATCAATTCATTCGAGTCGGTGCAGCGAAGAATGACGAAAATGATTCCGGGACTTAGAAACCTTCCATATCAGGATAGGTTAAAGATACTAAACTTGCATTCCCTAGAAAGACGAAGAGTGTGGGGAGATATGATAGAAGTATTCAAATGGGTGAAAGGAACCAATAAAGGTGATATAGATAAAGTTCTTATAATATCCGAGCAGAATAGGACTCGGAACAGCGGATTTAAGTTGGATAAGTTTAGGTTTAGGAGGGAGATAGGAAGGAACTGGTTTACAAATAGGGTGGTGGACGAGTGGAACAAGCTTAGCAACTTTGTAGTAAGTGCGGGAACGCTGGAAAGTTTCAAAAGGAGGCTAGATAGATTCATGGATGATAGAGTGGTAGTAACTCTCGACAGGAGCTGCCATGCACACTGCACAGGCCAACCGGCCTATTGCAGACTCCTTATTTTCTTATGTGCCAAGATAACGTAATGGATCATTGGAGTTACCGAAGAGGCATTATGCTCTCCTTGTATATGTACTTGGGGGCATCAGTCAGCGCGTCACCACCAATTTTTGACCATCATCATGATCACTCGAACGGATTCCCCTCAATATGCATCGGTGTATTCATAGTGAGATCCTTACACCTGACAAGAAAACCACTGCAGCTCGATGTTCATATTAATATTGGACCTTAGGTTGACAGGTCCCCATCATGACACTTGCGGGCGGAGTGTTGCCTTACGTATGTGGACAAATTATTTTTAGCTTGATTAGTTTTTCTTTTTTGAATTATGTAGAGGCAGTGCCAATATTATCACGTTGTGTGAAATACTTATTAAAGAACACATTTCAAGTCAGTGTAGCATATAATACAACGCTTGAAAGAACAGATTGTTTCTATAACAGCTTTTCGGATCAGTTTAGTATTCCTTTACTTATAATTTGATTTGTTCCCATACATATTTACACTCAACATAAATATACGGAATTGTGGTTAATGGATTGTGATATGAAGGTGTAGGCCCTGTAGGGAGTTAAGAGGCGACGGCAGTGGCCCTGGTGGTGGTCTTGATCTTCTCCCTGAGTTCGTTGTACTTGGTGTTGAGGCGGTCCACGTCGCGCCTCACGATGGTGCCCTCCTGCTCCCTCAGTTTTTTCTCGTCCTTGATCCTCTCCGACAGGGACGTCTTCACCACGTGCACAGCTTCGGCCAGCTTCTTCATCCCGGTCTGCGTCTCGTCTACGTCTTGGTTCAGACGGGCCTGTAGTGGTGAGGTGAGTGACTTAATTACACATAGCCACAGCTTCACAGCACATTATCTTCACTCATACCCACCATATACTCACTCATACCCACCATATACTCACTCATACCCATCATATACTCACTCATACCCACCATATACTCACTCATACCCACCATATACTCACTCATACCCACCATATACTCACTCATACCCACGATATACTCACTCATACCCACCATATACTCACTCATACCCACCATATACTCACTCATACCCACCATATACTCACTCATACCCACCATATACTCACTCATATACACTGTACACACACACACACACACACACACACATACATACTGTACATACACACATACATACTGTACATACACACATACACGCTTTAAACACACATGCACCCACGACATACCCTCACACACACTGTATACCCAAACCCACAACATAAAGTACAGTTGTACAGCCATTGCAGATCCCCACAAACGCTGAGGAATATATTTATACTCTGCTCTGCAGTGTAACTCACAGTCACACCATAACACTTACCAGGCTGGGCACCACAACACTCACCAGGCTGGGCCCCACAACACTCACCACCACAACACTACACCAGGCTTCACCAGGCTTCACCAGGCTGGGCACCCACAGGGGCACCCTGGGCTGGGCACCACAACACTCACCAGGCTGGGCCCCACACTCAGGCTGGGGCACTCACCAGGCTGGGCACCACAACCTTACCAGGTTGGGCACCACAACACTCACCAGGCTGGGCCCCACACTCACCAGGCTGGGCCCCCTCACCAGGCTGGGCACCAACACTCACCAGGCTGGGCCCCCAACACTCACCAGGCTGGGCACCCAACACAGGCTGGGTGCCACAACACTCTCACCAGGCTGGGCCCCACACTCACCAGGCTGGGCCACACACTCACCAGGCTGGGCCCCACACACTCACCAGGCTGGGCCCCACACACTCACCAGGCTGGGCACCACACACTCACCAGGCTGGGCACCACCACTCACCAGGCTGGGCCACCTCACCAGGCTGGGCCCCACTCACCAGGCTGGGCACACTGCCAGGCTGGGCCCCCACAACCACCTCACCCAGGCTGGGCACCTGGCACTCCCACAACACTCACCAGGCTGGGCACCACAACACTCACCAGGCTGGGCAGGCCACAACACTCACCAGGCTGGGCCCCACAACACTCACCAGGCTGGGCCCCACAACACTCACCAGGCTGGGCACCACAACACTCGCCAGGCTGGGCCCCACAACACTCACCAGGCTGGGCACCACAACACTCACCAGGCTGGGCACAGACGCCGCATTCTGCTCTTCTCTGCCAATAATACGGTCAATGTCTCCACGGAGTTCCTTGACGCCGTCCACCCTCTCTTTCCTCTCCTGATCCACCTTCTTGTTCAACTTAGTCTCCAGTTCATTCAGGTCGTCCTTCAGGTTGGCTACGCTCTTCGGGGTGTCCTGTAAGAGTACTGAGTGGTAAGGCTCACACGGTCATGGTGTGTTGTTAGGTGTCATGGTCCTTATTTCGAGATGAGGTATTTATTACGTGGTGTTTGTTCTTCAACTTGTTAACTTATGTGTGCTAAGTTTTCTCTCTTGTATGCGTTACTTCATGTATATTATTAGATCTCTTACCTGCACTTTATTCTGCAGTGAGTCGACTTGTTTCTTGAGGCGCTCTTGGCTGAAGATGACCGAGTCGATCTTCTGTTGCATTTTGTCACCCATGATGGAGTTGGCCTCCTGGTCCTCAGCCTTGGACTGTTAGCGAGGGTATATATTGTAGCTCAATATAAGGTATTAATAATATCAACGCAGCTATTTCAGGTACAGTTACCTCTATGTGTTGTCCTGATTTATCCCAACTATCAAGAAATAAACATTTACAAATTGTGATTTTTTTTGGTACTCACAGCTTGAAGCTTGTTATCAAGACGATCGTCTTGTTGCTTTATCTTGGTTTCGACTTCACCGAGGCGGTTCTCCATGCGACCCATGTCCTTGGCCAATTGTTCGCGAATACCATCAGCATTATCAGCCTGCATCCGCTGTATCTGTTGGTGGAAGAACAGTTCACGACCAAAGTCATTGATAGTTCTGCGGATTGGATGCCAATATGATTGTATTAAATGATAATCAAGTTGACAGATATTTCCGTTTTGTCTATTGATGGGCAGTAATCGATATTAGAACGTCTTTAAAGATGTCATATCTCTGTTGGAGTAAGCATTATTTAGCAGACAATCGTAAAAAAAATGCAAGAAGAGCGAGATATTTTATGGATATATAAAACCCGAGAAAATAGTATAAAGCAAATGAAAAGAACTAGTGAGACCCTCAGGACCAGGTCCGGCCATGCAATGTTTCACCTGAAGGAAACTGATAGACAATTGAACAAGATCCCGTGAAGAATGAGGGACAAAAACTCCTGACAACTGAGTCAAATATACCTAACTTAACTCGACTTAATCAGACAATAAAATCTAAAGTTAGGTTAGGTTAGGTTGGTTTTATGTCTTGTGAGGTAACTGTCAGACCTACCTGGGCTTGATATTGGCTTGTCTTTTTAAGTAAATGAACTCAACAAAAAGATAAAACATCACTTAGTGGTTCTACCCTGAGCAAC